>NC_092637.1:45847612-46024317 GCF_039555335.1 Amphiura filiformis
TTTCTTTCTCCCTCACGGTTGTTTGATGGGATTATTTATTAGTTTTTTTCAAACAAAACATAATGTGCAACCAAATTTTAGGCTTAAACAGCTCAAAGCGATATCATGCTAATGTATACGATGCTTTTGAGTCATTCACAACTTTAATTTCCCCTCTTTTACAAAATTATTCACTTTTAAAGCATTTTTTAAAGCTTTTTCGGATATAAAATTTGCCTATTAATGACAAAATTGGTGGCGCTATTTAGTTACTGGAAATTACTCTTTCAAGCTTTTAATACAAATAATTCCTTTTATTGTTTGATAAAATATGTTTATAAAATTTACTTGTTGCTTGTTTCACCTATTCCAGCTGTTTTAATGGCAGTATTAATCACCTACGTCTTGCAAATAAAGAAATATAATTTAGAATAAATATCGCCATCTATAGTTTGCATTTAGTTAATAATGAAGCCAATTCTATATACATCAAACAACCGTGCCCTCTTTATAATTTGTTTCAATTCCATCTGAACCTCTTTCCATTTTGTTTTATCCCCCTGATCAAAGATTTCTTGTTAACCAATACAAAGAGGGCTATATTATGTATTGAGCCAATCAGAGATATGATAAGAATAGGCTGTAGGGCTGAAGAGGATTAAGCTTAGAAATGCTAAAAGCTCCACTTTGATTGATAATACACTACGCAAATAAAGTTTCTTTATGGTTAGGAAAGTTACCCACTATTAAAATCTAGCGACTAATTTTGTACGTTTGCTAAATAATCGCATGCGGGGGGTTGTCCTGCGCATTTTGACACCTCAATCACTACCCTACGACACTCCTGAGAAAAGATATGAATGTTTAAGTAATACAAGATCGAAAAATAAAAATTGCAAAAGGGCCTATTCAAGTTTTCAGCATAAAAGAACACAAAAAACAAAAAACATTCAGATAACATTTTTTGTTTACTTGCTGAGCACATTTCAGGCATCATACTGCCGTTTCCAACTTCACTTGAGATTAATCTCTTTCTTTACCAGTCTTTCTGGTCTTTGTGTGTCCACCGTTTAACCAGCTTGTAACATACCAACAATTCTCCATCTGTCATGTTTTGGTAACATATTGAACATACAGTATCTTCCAAACTGCTGTAATCATGACCTGTTTTGAATCTCTTTTCCAAACCCATCTCTCAAAACGTTAATGTCTTAGTACCCACTCACTTTTGTCTTTGATCATTCATCTGCACAATAAGCAAAGAATTATCCAACATGCATCAAGGAAAATGCTTTCAATTCAAATTGAAAAGGCAGGAATAATGAACCGTCTTGGATCAGTAAATCAGCTCTAAAACCATTGAATAGGCTTCTTTGCCATTTGTCAACCTCTTGGTACTTAAACATTCATATCATTTCTCAGGAGTGTCGTAGGGTAGTGATTGAGGTGTCAAAATGCGCAGGACAATCCCCTGCATGCGATTATTTAGCAAACGTACAAAATTAGTTGCTAGATTTTAATAGTGGGTAAATTTCCTAACCATAAAGAAACTTTTTTTGCGTAGTTTATGTGTATCTGTGTTTGTGTATGGTGGGGTGACTTTGTGAGTATTTAAGCGTGTCAGGGTGCGCTTACCAAATTCACAGTTGATCCCAGTATATCCAGGTTGACACTGACATGTGTAGAATTCATCTCCATCAGTACAAATACCGCCATTTTGACAAGGCAAACTGTCGCATACAATGGTTTCTGTAAATCAAATTGGTATAATTGAAGAACGAATTTAAAAGGCTAGTTTGCATCTGACGTCAGGGCAAAGGTGACGTGTGATTGGCTGTTGACCTGCGCAGTACAGCATTTTTGGTCTGGTTGACAGGACGTCATACGCAAACTAGTCTTTTTTAATTCGGTTTTCAATTATTGGTTTGACAATAAACAATATTTAGTGGCTGGACAATGGATTTATGTTTGCCTTTTGAACAGGCAATTCCAGTTTGAATCCATACACCTCCTATGGAAAACATGACCATAACCTTTTACACAGGGAGTGTGAATTTCAAATGGGTTTAGCTAAATGGGTGATTCTATTTTGAAATCTACACTTCATGTGTCAGAGGTTAAGGACGTATCTTCTATATAGAGGGTGTTTGGATTTTGACTGGAGTACCCCAATCATTGACCAAAGCTTGAGAAAATCAAAAATGATCACCATGTTGCCACTTTTCAAGGTTCAAACAGACTTTCAATTTTGTGGAATTTCAGGACATTTTCCATGATATTTAATGACATTTTCAGATAATTTGAGACTGACTTCTGCTTCTGCTTTAGCACTCCTCACTGCTACAATTGTAACCGGACGAGGAGGGAGATAAGGACAACAACATAAAACCCCATCATCAACGAAGTAGCTACATAACTCCCTGGTACCTGGATCACGCCCCTTCAAAGATGATAGTAAATATGTGGTAGACTTTGTGAGGCAATCATTTTGGCTAAGAAATCAAAATAATGATAATTGGATTACATGTTAAACTTTGATGGCTAAAACAGTCATGTACATGTTCTGTGGAGTGAGCCTCTTTTGAAAAGATAACTATGTGTTAGAATATGCAGTTGTCCATGCACTGTAAAGGCTTTTGACTATGGTGCGAGAGGTTGCAGGTTCGAACCCTGGCAGTGCCTAGTACACTATTGTGGAAAAAATTGAGTTAACTTGAAAGTCCCCTGGACAAGGAACTTACTGCTAATTGTCTCGTTTTAACCTGCATGAAACTCGGGGAGCTGATCCTGGGTGTGAAGGTTATTTGTGGTATGTCTAGGGTGTGCGCTCTTTGAAGCAGCAATGTCCCTGAATTGTTGTTAAATGGTCTACGGGGCCGTAGTGGTCAGCGGCAACCTGTAAAGTGTGCTGAGGCTTGTAGATCAACGTCTATAGGTTGTGCCTGTGCGTAGCGCACTATAAATCACTGTGCTTTGTTGAGCAGCATACTAATGCAAACCAGACATATGTATCGGAATTGTCAATACCAGGAATGGACTAAGTGCACAAGCTCTGTATTCTTGACTGTCTTTTTTGTAGTTTTTGCGGGATTCAAACCCGTAACCTTCCGATCACTAGACAGATGCCCTCACCATTGGGCCACCAACTTCCACTGATAAAGGGTGTTTGAAACGGTGTACTAACGTAGGTATACAATGTTTAGGTATACAATACTTTTTGTATGAAAGTAAACTTTAAGTGATTCTTGCAATTTGTAATTTTGTTTGTTGTGATTTGTTTTGTAATAAAAAACTATGAATTAAAAAAAAGAATGGGTGGAAACATACAGAAACAACAATGGTCCTACCTGTCACTATAGAGACAGTAAAATTGCAATAAGCAACATTTCCAGCAGCATCTGCAAATCTGTATGACAGAGGAGTTACACCGATGGGAAAGAAGTCCCCACTGCTTTGGCTGGGTGATATCGTCTCCGTCACCCCTACGTTGTCTGTGGCCATCACTTCACCCCACAAGATTGGTATCTGAGACGAGGTACCAGAGGGCAGTGTAATGGATATATCACTAGGACAACTATGAATGACTGGCGGTTCAGTGTCAGCACCTGTGAATAAAAATAAATAAAGGCTGGCATTTATACAGCGCATTTACCTTGTATCAAAGTGCTTTACATTTATTCTGCTGTGGTTAGAATATGTCAGCTGCCATAAAATGCGCAAGGCATGCTCATACCTTTGGGCAGCATTCAATGGACAATATTCATAACAGCTCCCCCTTTTTCCCCTGGGAAGAGAGAGGCAAGTGAGGTAAAGTGCCTTGCCCAAGTGCGCAACACGATGGCACCCTGTGACTGTAGAGCCCATACCGCTGCACCACCATGCCATCATAACAGGGGAAGTGCAAAAAAATTAACAGTGAGCCATTTAAAGTCTTTCATTTACAAATTGTAACTCAGACAGAACAAAAATTGGGCTAAACCATTTAAAATCCACACTCCCCCGTGTTAGAGTTTGGAAATATCTTTCGCAAGGATAGTATGAATTTCAAATGGAATGAACACATTAGGTGGCTACATTTGAATTTCATACACTCTCTGAGAACGATTCAACCTGAATCTTCCACAGAGGGCGGGTGAATTTCAAATAGAGTTGGTTAAGGGTATACGAGGTATTGTTGGTAGAAGAAGCAAAAAAAAAATTGATTTTCATTATCTGAATCAATATATTATTGAAAAATAACACTTTGGTGTTTTGCAAAAGTTCATTCTATAAATCATATACTTTGAAAACTTGCTTAATTTATTGTTGTTAATGAGTTATGTACGTTTTACAAAAGTGTTGTTGTTTCAACCCTCTTTGCAACATAACTCAAGAACCACAGGACCTACAAAAGTATATCTGTGATATTTGAATTCTTCTACACGCTTGCTATGAATTGAGCAATGCAATTTTTGCTAAAGCTCACTACCATTCGCAAGATGCTGTGAACTACTTTTTTTCTGCTGACAGCTCCTCTCCACTCCCCAAATTTTGTCAAAATTATACTTTAGGTAAGGATTTTCAAGGACCTTGTGCAAATTTCCAGGACTTTCAAGGCCTTGAAAAGGTGTATACAATTTCAAGGACTTTCAAGGACCGGGGGAACCCTGATTATAAATTTCAAACACAAACACCTGAACTTACCTGGTGTAATAATATTTTCACAATTGGTTCCAGAATATCCCGGTGGACAGAAGCATCTGTACGCAAACAACTCACTGCCTTCAAAACATGTACCATCATTCTGACAAGGACCACTATCACATACTTGTATCCCTGAAAATAAAATGGAACATGCATATTCATTATTATTACACCTCTTACATATTCATGAGCTACAATTTTTTCAGAGAAGAACAGCACTTGTTTACATTTTGAGAGTGTGCAGAGCGTAAACACAGAAGTGGGGTTCTGATTGGCTGAATCAATCGTCTGACAATCATAGCAACAGACCGATAATCTGATTGGCTGATTGCTGATTGTGCATCAAATCGTTGATCGGCGCAGATCGGCGCCCTTGAAGTGAACACAAAGCTCTGTGTATGTCGCTCATTAACAGGGCGCCCGCGTCAATCTGAGCAAAGGAGTGCTGTTCTTCTCTGAAACCAAGTGTAATTACATCAACTGATTGGATAGAACTACCAAAGCAAACACAAGGTCTCCTTCAAGACATGTTCCATCTTCTGATAAGGGTCACAAGCAGATACTTGTATCCCTAAAAAAAAGGGACATGCATATTCATTATTATTACACCTACTGCATATTCATGAGCTAATTGCATCAACTAATTGGATAGAAGATGTGCATATTCATTATTATTACACCGATTGCATATTCATCAGCTAATTTCATCAACTGATTGGATAGAAGTACCGGAAAGCATACATCAGGTCTCCTTTAAAACAGGTTTATTTTTTGTGTTTCAATTTTAAAATGGGATTTTTTGAGTTCATCATCATCATCATCATCCTAAGCCATCATCGACCCATTGCAGAGTGAAGGCCTCTCCAAGGTGACGCCACTCTGATTTATTCCACATCTTTCTCATCCACGTTACATCAAGAAATTTTGTAATTCCATCTTTCCATCTACCTTTCTGTCTTCCTGGGTGCCTAGTACCATATCTAGGTATCCATTGATATGTAACCAGTGTGGTCCATCGTCCATCTGATGTTCTAGCTAGGTGACCAGCCCAAGACCACTCCTTTTGTTTCACAGTCTGGATGACATCGGTGACTTGTGTTCCTGCCTTCTAATAAAGGGAGGAATTACTTTTTGGGATGTGTTTATACCATATGACTTCAATCAATACTTACTGGTTTCACAGTTGAGTCCTTCATATCCCAGTGGACAGCTACAGGTGTACTCATTGACTAGATCATTACATGTACCTCCATTCTGGCAAGGGTCACTGGCACACTCATCAATATCTATAAAAAAAATATGACTTTAATGCTTTGCATGCTATAGGCTTCAACATAAAAAGCCCAAGTTTTGAGATATTTTCTCAAAATATCATGAGCTATAGCAAGAATCACTGAAATAATGCTGGGCTTGTTTGTACTCATTTGAATGTATTTTTCATGCCGATTCCAAATGTGGTCATACAAATGTGTAATGGTTAAATGGTTTCATCATATCCCAGTGGACAGCGACAACTGTATGCATCGTCTAGATCATTACATGTACCACTATTCTGGCAAGGGTTACTGGAACATTCATCAATATCTATCAAAATATAATGCTCTGCATGCTAGCCATAGGCTTCAACATAAAAAGCCCAAGTTTTGAGATATTTTCTCAAAATATCAAAAGCTATCTCAAACAATACTAGGCTTGTTTATTCTCATTTTAATGCATTTTTCATGCTGATTCCAAATCTGGTCATGAAAATGTAGAATTCGGAAATTTATAGACTTTTCAAGAAAATTTTAAACTGCACGTATAATCAAATGGTTCCATCATATCCCAGTGGACAGCTACAAGTGTATTCATTAACTAGATCATTTAATATGTACCAACATTCTGGCAAGGGCTATCGGAACACACATCAATATCTATAGTAATAACAAAAAGTGACTTTAACCCTAACCGCCTAAGGGCTTTTTGGCGATGGGAAGGGAAAGAAGGAAAGAATAAAGAGAGAAAAGAAAGAAAGAAGTTGTTTGCTCTTGGTGGGATTCAAACCCGAGACCCCTCGCATGCATCATGCCAAGCACTCGGTCGGCGACACTTTGCCACGGGTCTTGGGCTTCGCTGGCCAGCGAAACCATGCCTATATATCACTTAGGGCGATTGCGTCATCACACCACGTGGGATGCACGCACGAACAGCGCATATATCAAGTAGTATTTTGTAGTATACAGGAGGGTTAATGAAACATATGCTGCATAAGGGGTGGTGCAATAATTATGTGTACCCCTGGGGTGGTCAATTATAGAGGGGGCAAAGATTTTTTGGCAGGCCAAAAGGGAGGGGCAAAGCATTTTTTTGGCAGGTCAAAAGGGGGGGGGCAAGCGAGTTTTTGTCACAGATATTTTGGGCACCGTTTCTATATTACGCCCTAAAAAGGTGTAGGAAAACGTTAGGAACATGTTAAAATATGCAAAATTTCCTGCTCGCTGCGCTCGCATTATATGATAAGACAATTTAAGGTTTTAAATTCAGGTTCCAAAGATTTTACCATGTAAGGGGGGGCAAAGATTGTTTGGCACATGAAAAGGGGGGCAAAGGTTTTTTGGCACATCAAAAGGGGGGCAAAGATTTTTTTGGCATGGTCAGAGGGGGGGGCAAGCGATTTTGGCAGACCATTTTGAGAATTCACCACCGGGGTACACATAATTATTGCACCACCCCTAATTGAGAAAATATAATATTTTGATGTGGAATGCAGAAGCATGGCACACTCGGTAGGGGCTACTGTCACACTCCTAAACTGCTGCAATCACTTTAAAAGCAATTTCTGATGTCCTGTGTTGAATTTTCACATATGGAGCTTTTTTTATGTGTCTCCACAAAGGAAATTATCTCCATAAGGCATGCTCAGAATGCATAATTTGTTCCACAAGGTATTATGAATAGGAGCACCCCCCCGTGCATTACATAACTTCCGAGGACCTGAAAAAAATATGACGAAATTTTTACAAGTCCAAATGTGTGTGTGTCCTCGGTGTGTCGGTGGGTTGTTATGTCATGTGCTGAAGAGGTAATACCGAATAAATTCGATTCCAGTTAACACTACGAGGACATTAAGCTATAGAGGTGGTAGTAGGGTATAATACCTCATTTTTCACCGTTTAACAAGGTTTGGGTAGCGAGGACACATGTTTAGGTCCTCGGTAAAAAAAATGTCCTCGGTGTGTCGATGTGTTGTTATGTCAGAGTCCTCGGAAGAATTTGTAATGCAAACGCATACACATGCACCCCCACCCACACACATGGAAACAATGGTCCTACCTGTCATGATAGAGACAGTAAAATTGCAATAAGCAACATTTCCAGCAGCATCTGTAAATCTGTATGACAGAGGAGTTACACCGATGGGAAAGAAGTCACCGCTGCTTTGGCTGGGTGATATCGTCTCCGTCACCCCTACGTTGTCTGTGGCCATCACATCACCCCACACGATTGGTATTGGAGGCGAAGCACCAGGGGGCAGTGTGATGGATATATCATTGGGGCAACTTTGAATGATTGGTGGTTCAGTGTCAGCTGTGAAACAGGAGATGTGGAAAATAAAATTAACAGTGGGCTATTTAAAGTAAAATGCAATGCAATCCAAAAACAATGCAAAGCAATGTAAAAACAATGCAATGCAATGCAATGCAATGCAATGCAATGCAATGCAATGCAATGCAATGCAATGCAATGCAATGCAATGCAATGCAATTCAATTCAATGCAATGCAATGCAATTCAACGCAACGCAAAGCAACGCAACGCAACGCAACGCAACGCAACACAACACAACATAATGCACTGCAATGCAATGCAATGCAATGCAATATCCTACCTGGTGCAATTTCACAATGTAAGCCCTGGTATCCACTGGCACAAAAGCAGAAGTAACTTAGAGGCCCTAAAAAAATTCAATGCAATGCAATGCAACGCAATGCAACGTAATGCAACGCAATGCAACGCAATGCAACGCAATGCAACGCAATGCAACGCAATGCAACGCAATGCAACGCAATGCAACGCAATGCAACGCAATGCAACGCAATGCAACGCAATACAATGCATTGCTAGCAATGCAACGCAACGCAACGCAACGCAACGCAACACAACACAACGTAATGCAATGCAATGCAATGCAATATCCTACCTGGTGCAATTTCACAATGTAAGCCCTGGTATCCACTAGCACAAAAGCAGAAGTAACTTAGAGGCCCCTCAAAACATGTACCCCCATTCTGACATGGGCCACTGTCACACTCCAAGGTCTCTATAATGGTAAAAAACAAAACAAATACAAACTGAAATTATCCGCTCTCTTGATTAAGTGCATTTGAATTGAGGGGGCAGATGTAGTGGGTGAGAAAGACCTTGCAGCCAGTTCCGATCAGTGTAATGCCTGACTGTTCATAATATAGGGTCCACAAAGTTCCCCCTTAATACTTTTTAAAATAAGTCAAAAATATTTTCAAAATGTCAAAATGTAAAACGATATGTATAGCCCTCTTTGTTTTAACCCTATGGACCAATTTAACGCATCACACATCATTGCTTTCAGTAACAATGTTTAATTGTGTAATAAAAGAGGCCGTTTTAAAAGTTACACCTGAGACCATAGCAGTCAGGTTTTCTTTAACAAACACATGAATAGGCCTGGCCTACTGTATTGTTTGAGAGTTGTCTCCTATGGACTCAGATGCAACTATTAAAATGGTCTTTTTTTACATAATGAACCATTGTGACTGAACGCAATGACGTGTGATGCTACAATTTGGTCCACATGTGTAAAACAAATCAGGTTACACATATCTTTTTACACGTTTGCATTGCGTCTAATATTTTTCAATTTATTAAAAAAATTATTTAGGGGGAACTTATAATATGGACCCTATATTAGTGTATAGGGGGTGTTTGATTAGGTTTGCATTTGGTTCTGATGCCAAAAAGGACACACACCTTATTCTTTACTATCAAATGAAGATGTACCTCACAGTTGTTTTATGTTCTCATTTGTTAATATTTCTAACAAAACATAATGTATTATTATTTATATCAGGCTTTTGAGCGATACAATAAAACTATGTATTCTATAGTTTTTGCAAAATACATAGACGTAGCGCATACGCCATTACGAATCACCATGGTCACAGCACCTGATCGATGATAGCACCAACATGCATCATGCACAATACAACAATACAGCCACTGCACCCGCTCACAGGCGATTTTATAAATATGTAAAACCACAAGCTTAATTTACTGCAATTCTGGATGATGAATAACGTTAGGAAATATAATTCACATTGTTCAAGGGGTATTTTATTATAAACAATGTGTTTTTCAATTTCACAGAATGGTTGATCCAATTTTTTTTCACCAGGACTCTCAAGAATCTAAAAATCCCACGATTCATTCCTATAATATCAAGGGTAAATTTTGTCGTCTATCACCCCCAGTTATGGTGTATTTTATGTTAAATCTTTGAATATATATACGCTTACGTTTTCAATATTTTGTACGCATTGGACTTTACACTTCGGATTTTATGGGGTATGCATATTGCGTGAACGTGTATACCGCTATTTGTCCGTTAAAGAAAACCGGCTCTGTAATCAGTTAAATTCACAGATCTTTGTTTTGATAGCAAGACACAAGGCCCGAAATCACCGGCACAAGGGTGTGTGTGTGAGTGTATGTATGCGTTTGCAATTACCTGCAAACCTGGACCTACATTAGGATAAACACATCATAAACGTGGACACACCTGCAACCGTGGACATCCACTGTTTGCTGGATATAACCAGGACAACGCAAATAACTTAAAAATGCATTTAAAAGTGGTCCACGTTTAGGGGGTTTAGGACGGTTCACCGTTTGATAGGACGGTGTATCGATTGAAATCGGGTTAAATTATATGCTGAATGAGGTCCTTGTTTGCAGGTTTTTACAAACAGGGGTGTATAAGCCAAATCGGCATTAGAAGTTTGCAATGCATTGTGGGACAGTTTTTGCATTTTTAGGACACTTTGTCCTTTGACCTTTCACGATTAAAATTGTTTTTGTACATACAAAATATAATCAAAAAGTTTTACTTGAATAAAAACAAATCCAAAAATATATTTATTATATAAGTTAATTATCTAAATATTTTTAATTGTAACATTATTAGAATAATAAAAAAATAAATAATAATTAGAGTAATTTTCCCGAAATGTCAGAGGTCAAAGTGTCCTAAAAGTGCTCTCAAAAACCGGAAGTCACAATGGCGATTGGGCTTATTGGGGTGGGGTGGGGTGGGGTGCATGCTGGGGTGTGGGTGTGTACATACCATCTTTACAGTCGAATCCAATGAATCCAGGCTGGCAGTCACACATATATCCCGAGTCAGTTGCTGTACATAAACCTCCATTCCAGCAGGGGAATGATGAACAGTGATCAACTGAGGAATGAAATACAAACAAACAAATCAGACAAATTAATATCATTGTGAAATAAGCACATCACAGAAGCTAACTACCCAGAGCACTACCTGCCGACCTAACATTGCCTCTGATTTTTTTGCGTGCTGAAATTATTCTAACAATGTTGCTGATTCGTCCAATTGATAATGAAAACTCCTTTTTGACCAATTGTAGTTCTTATGGGGTTAAGAGATAATAATTCAATATCACCCAAAGCATCAAATTTTGAAACTGAATCGGCAAAAATAAGCTGTTATGTTCTGTACAATTTGGTACCTTATTTGTGATAATAGCCCCTTGAATCATTTGCCATGGCGACTGATAAAAATTTCATTTAAAAGGGAAAGCCAGCCTCAATGTACAAGAGGTCTTATAATTAGTTTGGGTGGAAGGAATTTTCAGGATTTTTTTTTTCACGGTCAGTTATTTCCCCGTTTAATTTTGGCCTGAATAGATGAGGCAATACAAAAAAAATCGCTATTTTTACATCAATACATAGTTGCTAATATAAGCCATTCCATCAAACTTGATTGACATCTGTCCTTTTGATCCCGCACCACCATGTAGAGTGGTCTGGACATCGCATGGCAGCGTCAACTAATATTTCGATCGTAATAATGAAATGTATTATTCAATAGTTTTATTCAAAATCTCAGACGCCAAGTCTTGATTTTTGCAGGGTATGTTAGTTTACTAAAGTACATTACAATCATGTAAAAGGGCAATTCCAAGCATCATCATTCCACAACACAAGGTTTGCACATGAATTCTTTTTAATGCAGCAGCCAATTATATTAATTAGGTAGGTGAATAGTATAATGGAAACTATCTTTGGTAAGTGAAAGATTAAGGTGGGAGACATTTTTCCAAACGACCATAATTTGCATATGCAAACTTCGCATTGCGGAATGGTGCTTGGAATTGCCCAAAAACAGAATTTTGCAAGATATTGCGGAGTCCTCCTCAGCAAATGTTACAAAATATGTGACACAATCAAGGGAAATAAGTCGGATGTCGCTAATATTGATTTTGAGATATTGGCAAAGAAAGTGTTAAAATTCTTTTGTTTTATATTGTTTTCAGCGATTGATAAATTGACATAACTTCACAAAGAAAAGTCGTATCAACATGGAGTTTTCAGTTTCTGAAAGCTCTAAATTTCCTCTTTAGAAACATATGTAAAACTCATTTTCGACCAGGGTCGACATGTGACTCATTCCCCTTGATCATGTCACATATGGCTTTAATATCGTAAAGGAAACTTACCTATTTCACAGTTAGTTCCAATAAAGCCTAAATCACAGAAACAGAAGTAGCCATCTTGGGCAGGGAAACATGTCCCTCCATTCACACATGGCAAGTTCTCACAGTAATCAATCACTGAAACAAAACGATTCAAAATAATATTCAAAATCAGAATTATGGTTGATAAAACATCTTCAAAAACTTCATGATATATTATTGTTTTTGTAGCACTATTCACTTAATAAAAATGGCTGAAATTCAAATTTCAAATGAATTAAAAGTCGCAATTGTCACCATAGTTCAAAGTTGACTGATGGATACAACATCGCATGTCAAAGCACCCAAAGAAAAACTTGCGAGGACGAGCATGGATCGGCAACCAAACTAACATGTGACAATGCATGGAATTGAACCTCGACCTCAGTGGTAAGAAGCGAGTGAGATGACCACTCTCCATTGTCCTCATTATTCGCTGTCGTAGTGCACGTTAGAATATGACCGTTGCTAGGTCAACTGGATCGCGCTTTCTTTGTTCCGAACCACTGATCGAAATGATCACAACACAAAGCCTATGGCATATCAAAATTCGGAACAGGTGTATGAGCCCAGGCTTGGAGCAGTAACCAATGGTTACTAACATGCACTACGACAGCGAATAATCACCTTGATCGAGTATTATGTAAATTGTAAAATCTTAATCAAACTTACATGTTTCACAGCGAGTACCAGTGAAACCAACAAGACAATTACACTGGTAGCCAGACGAGTCCTCTACACAGGTTGCCCCATTCATACAAGGTGTTGACTGGCAGTACTGTCCAGCTAAAATGATTAAAAATATAAAAAAGTGAATACTCGGGGCTGGATTTACCACTGGGCAAGATGGGCCTGGGCCCAGGGCCCTCAAAATTGCCCTGTGCATGTTCCTTTTGAGCCCAAAACATGTTTTGGACCAAAATATGATAAAATTGCACAATTTTGCATACTTCGCGTGCACTGGCCTTTTTTTTACATAGCAACATTCACCTTCATTTTGGGCTAAAATTGTCTCAAATTTAAATTCTTTCACGCGCAAATGTTGTAGTACTAAATCAGAACAAAATATAATTGTCTTTTCTAAGTTGTAATGGTTCTGCCGCCACTGCTATTGAGGTTAGTGACTAGCGTAAGTTGTTTGAGCACAAAATAATGGTCAATTTGCACATTCTGCCTGGGACCCACTACATTCACAAGACATGTACTCTGCTGTGGAAAAGGTGATTGTTACAAATGTGGTGTCATTGTAAAGAGGAAAAAAATAGCTGTCCATTGATATGCAACACAATATGAACATGTCACAAATAATCTCAGCTATAGATGCTTGAAAAAACTTTTCAAACTTTTTTGATGAGTTTACAAAGGGTAAAAAAGTGTTTAATAACATTCAGGAAACATTTTTAAAAATGGATGGAATTTTGTTAAACCTCTCACACATTGGTGTTGACTGCAGACGACAAGTTCCAAATTTCTTTAAAAATTTCATGATTGTACATTTCTTAACCATATTTGGAATCACCATGAAAAATGCATAAAAACAATACAAACAAGCCCAATATTGGTTCAGTGGTTCTTAAGATGATATTTTGAGAAAATATTTAAAAGCTTGGGACTTTTTATGTTGAAGGCTATGGCCATCCAGCCAACAACCAGTAACGTACATATGGACCATGATGACACCAACCCAACCACACGCACACCCCCTCCCACCCCTACGTGTGCGGACATTCAAAGAGAGGATGTGAGCATAAGCGTGTTTAAGTGTTTGTCCTGGCATTCAAAGCGAGGACAAGAGTGAGTTTCACACATTCAAAGTGAGGACATTTTTCACAGCGAGGACATCTCTGAATAGCACATACAAAGAGAGGAAATCGTCCATACCTCCCCTAAACCCCTACAGAAAGAGTGTCATCCAGGGCACCTATTCACAAAGCGAGGACTGGGATTTTGTCCTCGCTATGCCAAAATGTCCTCACTTTGAATGTGGGAAACTATATCTTGTCCTTGCTTTGAATGACTTGGTAAAAACACCCCTACACACTGGCTACGTCACTGGTCCTGCCTATCTTATGATACAAGAAAGTACATACTAAGAATAAGAAGCCCTGTATTTTCTTTAATGACTGCTAACTAAAGTTGACGAAATAAATGAGACCCATAACATTGTGTATTGATAAAGAATGGCATGCATGCAGTTGGGCACAACACTTACACTAATTCTCGCTATTAGCAATAAAGGCGCCGCCAGCGGTTTGCGATATGTAATCGTGATGTATCATGGGAAAAGGTCGACATCAAGTCCGCAATCTGAATATTACCATGCTATTACATAGGAACACGTGACAATATTTTTTAGTTTGTCAAAATAAAGGTGTTACAGGCGAATCGATACTCAATAATACTTAATAATGTGATTTGAAATGTGCACAATTAATTTTTTCTCTATCGATTTGCGTGTAATACCGTTATATTGACAAACTAAAAAATATTGTCACGTGTTCCTATGTAATAGCATGGTAATATTCGTATTACGCGGACTTGGATGACCTTTTCCCATGATACATCACTATTTTCCCATGATACATCACGATTACATCAAAAACCGCTGGCGGCGCCCTTATTGCGAATAGCGAGAATTGAGTGTTATGTAATGTGTGACTGGCACATGCTTATATCAATTTACGCACACGTAAGTGGGGACTTCATTAATTTTCGCCAATTATAAGCCTATCGTGAGATCCAAGAAAGCACACAGCAAGTAAAAAAGAGATTGCTGCTTTTTAATTGATGAATGGCTGATTGAACTTTTCCAGGTGAAATCATATACTGTAAAAGTGGTTATTTCCGCGTACCGTTATTTTCGCGAATGACGACTATACTGACATTTTCGCGCATTGTTAAATTCACAGATGATGAAACAATCAAATAAAACCAGTAATAAAATATCTGATGTCGTGAGTGGTTAGATTTTGCGTTCCATATCTTGATTCGCGAAATTTGTGAAAATAAAACCCTTGTGAAAATAACCACTTTTATAGTACCCCCTAAGGACACCACATACTTACCAACAACTTCACATTGTGCCCCAGTATATCCAGGTAGACAGATGCAGAAGAATGCATTAGCACCGTCAGCACACACACCTCCATTCACACATGGGGTAGAGTCACATTCATTTATATCTAGAAAAAAAAATCAATCGATCAATCAATCAAATAATCTTTAAATTAGTCAAGCCATCAAACAATCCAATCAATCAATCATTCTAATTCAGTTGGTGTGTCTTGTCAAGAATACACGCAATTTGATTGGTTTTCACCTATACATTATGACACGATAGTGGATAGTCATATAAGACAACACGGCACACTTGTAGATCCTCAATGAACGCGCGATAATGCGTTCGCGTAATACACATGCGCGAACTAAGGACACGGTTCGGCGGCTTAGATGTTCATGACGGGTTCGTTCATTTAAAACAACGGGCATGTCCTCACAAAAGTAACTTTATTTTTTCTGGAAAAAAGCAGTTTTACTTATAAGAATTATACTAAACTGAATATTAATAAGAATAATAAAGTTTATTGTATCTATACCATAAACAAATTTACCCCCTGTGAAATAGACTAACCCTGGTCCAAGCTTGTGCTTGGACAAATCAATATGATTGATTTATTGATTGGTTGCATAGTAATGGCTTTATGCAAGAGCCAATGGGTTTAGTGACTATTGTTTGAAGTAGCCAATGGGAAGTGGTCAATAGCCTTGTGATACTGCCCAGTTGGTCAGGGATTAGGCACATTTGCTATCTGTCATGGAAAGGAGTAGGTTTGGTCTCCAATGTGAAGAAAATTTTTCTAACACAGAATTATTTCCATGGAAGGGAAAACTTATTCTTTTCAAGGAAATAGTATTTGCTTTTATAATGATATAATCAGAGGTGGTTAGAAATAGCTATAAATTATTCTGAACGAAGGAAGCATAATCGCAAAATATGTCAGCAACCAGTATCTAGAAACACTGATGATAGGAATATGGCAGCCATCATGGGAACACAAAATATTTAGCACCTTGATGGATTTTTTGAAATTTAGGGGTGCAGAATTTTGAACCGATCGGGAAGGCAAGACATCGCTCATCCAGCAAAATCTGCAGCAATCAAGGCTGTTAATCATCGAATGCTGAATCTTTCAGCAGAAATGGAATTATATGGAGGTGTAAATGAAACCCCAGTCGAGCATCCATGCAGCAGCTAGCAGCGAGTCACAGCAATGAGTGGGATCGATTTGTTGATCACTGTCGGATGATGGCGAAATCTGCGTGTTGGGATCAAGTATTGCAATTTGGGAAGGCCAGCTGGGCAAACACCGGTTACAACTGTGATTATGTACATGGATACTTGCTTGGACATGGACGTCAAAACGGGGTGAGCAAATTTTAAGTAAAGTTAAAAGATAAGTATCCTGTATAATTCGGACGGTTTAGGTAGGGAAATTGGTTGGGTAAACGAACTGGCTAGGAGGGGCCTGGGAAAACATGGGCGTGGCAAAAAAAAAAAAGGTGCAGGTGCCACCGCTGATGCGATAATTGTTTTGTGAGAATTCAGGAATAATTAATTAGTTGCTCATGTGATCCACTGGATCAAAAAATTAAATGAGATCTCAAATAAAATAATGGACAAATTATTGGGGGCATGAATAAGTCATGGTGTGTGTCAGGTAGGGAGAATTGGTCAGACAATCAACCCGGGATGGGCTCATGTCAGTTTGCCGTCAAAAAAAAAAAAAAAAAAAAAAAAAAAAAAAGTGAGTCGGATAACGCACAAATAAATATTGGGCAAATTATTTGTGCCATGAGTAATTCATACTGTCAGGTAGAAAGAATATATCAGACAATGAAGTACTTGACTAGGTAAGATGTGAGGGCACCCAGACCATATATAGTAAATAAAAATTTTATATTGGTTTGGTAATCAAACATTTTGGCTAGGGTGAGGTTTGTGCCTTCAATAAAAGGGGTGCCTTGGAGCCAGGGTTTTGGAGAACTGGGCAAGGAAAAATTTAAAAGGGGTGCCACTGCCACATTACCAGATTAGTTAATGCACCGGTATTTAAAATCTATGGTGAATGTATAGGTAATTATATGCATTTATAAGATTGACAGGGTGCATGTGATCATATAAATATCCTTTTTCAAGGGGAGAAATATTTTTCCTTTGTTGAATGAATTCAAAATAAATTTGCAGAGCGATCACCCAACAGGGCAAAAAGAGGTCAGAGGTAGAGGGTCGGTGGTTCATGAAATTTGGGGTGACCACGGAAACTGGACAAAAAGCGCCATGGTAAATCCGGGTTCATCAGGGTTCAAACTGGTAGGGCCTATAGATTTTGTAGGTTCATGAAATTTGGTTAGGGTTAGTTTTGGATTATTCGGGGTCAGATCGCCATAGGTTGTCGCAGGATCATGAAATAGATTATATTGGTAATCCAACTGTTGGATTTCAGTTGTGCAATACTGGATAACAATTGCATGGTATTTCATTTTATGACTTTTGAAGCTTGTGGTGGGTCACTCCTCCCTAATGATTATGTTCAGTCAGGGTGAAGCATGATGAGCCTAATTTCTTTTCTCAGCATTCATGGTTCATAAGTTCAAGGTCATAATGTAGGTTAGAAGGTACAGATTGTTGGAAAATATGGGATTGGAATTTGAGGTAATTGGAGAGCAAATAAGATATAAGGCTCAAGGAGTTTGCATGGAACTTGGGGAAATAGAGGAGCAGTCAAAGTCATAATTTCTTGGGTCAGGCTTATCAGGGTCACCTGAAGACATTGTATAAAGGTCAGATGGTCATGCAACTCGATAAAAGGGGTTCCAGCAGATTCAGGCAATAGATAATAGTATCAGGTGTTTACGGAGCTTGGTAAAAAGAGGCACGTAGCATAGGAGGTTAAAAATGTTCAAGATGTTGGCTTTACTCATGGTCATCCGGAGTCCAGTACGTAAGACAGGGGAAATGGGGAAAGCGACAGGATTTGGGTAGTAACATCAAGTGAAGTAGTCATTTGGGGATCAATGGGAGGTCATTCAATGTTGGTATTCATGAGGCTTGGAGAATGATCCCATTGAAACTTAACAATTCACCAGGGAATTCACAAGATTTCGGGAAGTTGGAAGCATATCAGCATTTCATCAGGAAATTCCCGTCCCTCTCGTTAGTAGGATAAGGAATTTTGTGTAGCAACAGCGAAATGAAATAGGAATTTTGCATAGCGGTAAGGTTGACCGGCAAGTTGCTTCCCAGTTTCTGTTTTCTTTTTCTGATTTATTTCAGGTTGAATCAACATATTGATGCTCGCAGTTAATAATGGAGGCTATGTGACATGGATGATATAAAGAATGATATAATACGTTCTGGACATTATTTGGACCATTTATACCACATCTAATGATATATCCGAAGCAAGATTCTGGCAGGACAAGAGGGAGTGGGGCGGGAAGACTTTCAGTGTACAATGCGGACATTATGTATTTTAAGGGCACGTCTATTGCAAAAACAAGTTCATCTCTATTCGAGGAGAATAATTATTAAATTACAAGTTGACACTTGTTGCAACTTTTTATGCATGTTTCTCCTGAAAAAAGAGAAACTGTGTGGGTGAAGTTCGTACGTGTTCGTCCCCCGTTTGAAGCGAAATTAATTTTCAAGGTAGCCGGCTGACGACGTAAGTAAATGAAGCGGACACTATATCATGCTCTCATTGAATACTTGTGTAACACAATCACAATCACTTTGACAAGTTTGACATTAGCAACATGGTTGCTGCAACAATGAGTTGTACTAATATTTACCATAACAATGCTGCATAATAATATGCAGACTATTTTGTTCTCATTTCGGAAACAAAGCCTCACACAGTATTGTTACTATCGTTTGCTTTGTAATATTTCATCCAACTGAAACTATAATAACTATAGCATTGCAATATTGCACAGGGAAATCAGGTACACGAGTTTGTGGACTTAACACGATTTATATGCTAGTCTCAGATTGATCACGCTGTAATTATTTTTTTTAAATTTTATCAGCCCAAATATTTATTATGATATTGATAAACATCTGAATTGGAAGATCGCAATTGGCAAATATATAAGAAGAAAATTTGTAATACTTAATTCAGAGGTTTTGTCTGTGAACAACAGTATACATTATGTGCATTGAGAATGTTTATAGTCCCTTTTGGCAAAGCAGGCACAGTCATTTCATGACGTCAACCTCTTTCTAGGTCAAATCTGTCTCGCTTTGAATGAACTCATCACTTAAGTTGGGTTTTTTGCAGAATATAAATTTTAAGTCTTATTTTCATTCTCAAAATATTAGCTTGCCAATGATATGATGTTGTCTGAGCAATATATATGACCATTGAATGCCATTAATTATATCGTTACAATGGCCGATAATCTCATTCTCTGGGAACAAATGATAGATAATATATAGATACTGGTACATGCAAAATGCATTGACTTGGCAGCCAAAGCAAAGTTGCCATATTGTGTGTAATTATTGAGTTAGGCACCGCAGGTAGCCTAACTCGCTAGTATGTTCATGTCATTTCTATCGTTTATTATATGACTATTATACATTGATCACTGTTATGGAGTTATGGAGTCAATTTACTTTACTTCATTTCCTGGGCAGTAGTACTGGGCATAGATACTGGTATGCAAAATGGGTTGGCTTGGCACGAAGTTGGCAGCCAAAGCAAAGTTGCCATATTGGTTTTTTAATTATTGAGTTAGGCACTGCAAGTAGCAATCTCGCTGGTATGTTCTTGCCGTTTCTATCGTTTATTATATACATTGAGCACGCCCTTACAACGATCACTGTGTTATGGAGTTAATTTACTTCACTGCACTTACTGGGCAGTAGTAGTACTGGGCACATTTGGAAATATTTGCCCAGCTAATTAATTAGTGAATAAAAATATATCCATTTGAGTGCCTTCTGCGAAGTGACGAAAACAGCATTTTGCTTGTTATGTCATCAGGAGTGGATCGCACTGGCTCAGGTCGTGGCGTCAGTGGAAGCTTAGGATAAGCTGTTGCCTTTAAGCACCAGCATGTATCAATGTTCAAGGGTGGGAAATTGCATGGGTGTTGTTTCATAATAGGAGGAATTCAATCACCAGGGTGCCATGGGGTAGTAAGCCAGGGTCATCCTCGTTCTCAATTTTTCTCCCAAAAATACTATTAAATAGAGGAGTTTTGAGTTTTCAGTAGCCCGCTGCTACCAAGATTGTTTTTCTTAGGCCCAAGGCCTTAATAAGTAAGCCTATGTACAAGTATAGTACATGTTGTACATAGGGGAGGATAAACTCGGTGCACAAACAAAAATAGGCACAGGTTTGGCTATTATTCGGCCAATATATATACTGTGTGCAGCTTGTACCTCTTCCTTATACACAAAAGGTGTCTTGTTTAAAGGTGTCTTGTAAAATTTGAGATACATTAAATCTCAAATATCCTTGTGTTTGTCAATGACATCAAGGAGCACATTTTCAAGTGATTTCTGTAAGGGTTTTTACCGGTGTTAATAAGCCTGGGGAATTAAGCTGTCAAAAGGGTTAGCTAGGGTTCATAAATCACAATTGAAAAAAAAAAAAAAAAAAAAAAAAGGGGGGTTGGGCAAATTTCTGTGCCATAAATTTGTTTGGCGGTAAAAAAGGACAGGGCCACAAATTTTATCTTGAATCCAATTATATGAAAATAATTGGATCACCATAGGTAATTGCATAAGTGTTTACAAATAGTAATAATTAAGTAACTAATAAATTTGAGAAATAGTGCATGAGAAGTTGAACGAAATATGTCAAATATCAGATTACTTTCCTGAATGTTTCCGGCTTCAGGAAAGTAGGATTAATGTATATGCACTTTTCTAAGGAATTTATATTAAAGGATTGACTCAATAAATGTATGTAAACTTCTCTTGAGAAATTTTCTCTTGAAAAGTTAAGCCAAGTTTGATGTATTGGAACGGTACCCTTTGGGTCCGTATTTTATTGGATGTAAAATCCAAGTCTGGTTTACAAATAAATGGAGATACTCCTGACGGATATGCCAGCAAAAACTTTTGAGTAAAATGTGCCTTATTTCATTTGGGGGTAATAAAGTTTATTGTATCTATACCATAAACAAATTTACCCCCTGTGAAATAGACTAACCCTGGTCCAAGCTTGTGCTTGGACAAATCAATATGATTGATTTATTGATTGGTTGCATAGTAATGGCTTTATGCAAGAGCCAATGGGTTTAGTGACTATTGTTTGAAGTAGCCAATGGGAAGTGGTCAATAGCCTTGTGATACTGCCCAGTTGGTCAGGGATTAGGCACATTTGCTATCTGTCATGGAAAGGAGTAGGTTTGGTCTCCAATGTGAAGAAAATTTTCCCACCCACCACACCCAAAAAAATTAGGTCATATCCCAGTATTCAATACCTTTGTGGACAGTTACTTAGGAGCAGTAGTTGGCTAGGAAGGCTTCCATATCGTACGGGATATAGAGGTACATAGACCTAAGGGGTATTGCAGTCTGCATTTTAATGGTAGCTATACTGGGCATGGGCAAATTACCAGGAAGAGGGCGGTAGCTGACCAAGGGAGAGGATTCAAGAAGTGCACATTTTAACTTCTCTTGGAGAGGTTAGGCGCATTTGGGTATACAGATCTAGGCGTTCAGGAAATCCCTTTAAAAAGGGCTCTGTAGCTAGCCGGTTAATACATTGCTGTTAACTTCTTTTTAGAAGTTGGGCCACACTGCCGAGTGTGGAAAGGGCTCGAGAATACCCTGGAGGGCCCTGTATCTTACAAGAAATTAATTTGGGTTAACTTCTCTGCAAGAAGAAGAGTTGGGCCACACTTGTGTGTGTGTGCAAAAGGGCCAAGGAAATTCCCTGGAGGGCCCCGTATCTTACGAGAAATTAATTTGGGTTAACTTCTGCAAAAAGAGAAGTTGGGCTACACTTGCATGTGGGCAAAAGGGCCAAGGAAATTCCCGGAGGGCCCCAGTATCTTCACGAGGAATTTGTGTTAACTTCTTTGCGACACAAGAAGTGGGGCCACACTTGCGTGTGTGCAAAAGGGCTCGGGTAATACCCTGAAGGCCCCATATTCATTCATTAATTCATTTTCATTCATTCATTTCTTTCATGCATTTATGTATTGTACAAGGAATTAACTCATATTCAACTCATTCATTTTCATTCATTCATTCATTTCTTCATTGCATTCATTTATGTAACTTTCAAGGAATTAATTTTGGTTAACTTCTCTATGATAAGAGAAGATTGGGCCACACTTGTGTGTGTGCAAAAGGGCCCGGGGAAATTCCCTGGAGGGCCTGTATCTTATACAAGGAATTAAGTTGGGTTAACTTCTCTGTGAGAAGTTGGGCCACACTTTGTTCCGGAGAGGCTCCGTACTTTTACGGATAAGTAATGTAGGCATGGGCTCGGGAAATTACGGGAGGGCCCCGTATTCACGGGTGAGTAATTTAGGAATTGGCTCAGGAAATTCCTGGGAGGGTCCCGTATCTCACGGGTGAGCGGACACTGTGTGTAGATGGGAACAGACTCTGTATTTACGGGGAAAGTAAGACTATCCAGGTCAAAAATTGTGGGGGTAAAAAAGGGACAGGGCCACAAATTTTATCTTGAATCCAATTATATGAAAATAATTGGATCACCATAGGTAATTGCATAAGTGTTTACAAATAGTAATAATTCGTAACTAATAAATTTGAGAAATAGTGCATGAGAAGTTGAACGAAATATGTCAAATATCAGATTACTTTCCTGAATGTTTCCGGCTTCAGGAAAGTAGGATTAATGTATATGCACTTTTCTAAGGAATTTATATTAAAGGATTGACTCAATAAATGTATGTAAACTTCTCTTGAGAAATTTTCTCTTGAAAAGTTAAGCCAAGTTTGATGTATTGGAACGGTACCCTTTGGGTCCGTATTTTATTGGATGTAAAATCCAAGTCTGGTTTACAAATAAATGGAGATACCCACGGATATGCCAGCAAAAACTTTTGAGTAAAATGTGCCTTATTTCATTTGGGGGTAAAAGATAGGATTTTGTCTTTTGCCTATCCAATATCATGTCATAATATATTTTTTATTTATTTTATTTTATTTATTACACTTTATCACTGGCACAGAATTACAAGAAATATATAATATTGCACATAAGTTACATCAAAAATTACACAATATTATGAAAGGAACATTTGTTTTAAAAGTCCAGTGAATGGCTGGAGCGAACAGGTGCCAGGCACCTCTAAGACCGCCCCCACCAAAACCAAAAAAGAAGGGAAGGGAAAAATAAATTAGAGGGGAAAATGCAGGTAAGTTACATTTGCCTGCAATTTGGACAATTACAAAAAGAGGGCCAAGTGCAAACAGAAGTTGCATCAAAGGTGCGAGCAAATTTGGACTGGTAAAACTCAAAACTTGGTGCTTAAATGAAGCAACAGAATTTGTAGATCTGATAATACTAGGGAGCTGGTTCCAAATGGGCACCATACGCTGAAAAAAGCCCATCTTGTGGCACTCAGTTTTAGAAAGCTGATTTACCAGCAACAAAGGATCAGAGGAAAACCTGGTGGTGGGACGGTCTTTGTTAATACCATTAAAAACTACATAATCATCTAGATTGATGTCATATAATCCCAGATTGCACTTGAAAAATATATTGAGATCAACATATTCTCTTCTAAAACTTAATGGGAGAAGAGTTAGCTCTGTTAACCTTTCTTTGTACTCAGCCTCGGGATAATCTAAAATGAATTTAGTTGCCCTTCTCTGGACCCCCTCAACTTTCTGGATGTTGCGCTTTGAGGTACCACTCCAGAGGGGACTGCAATATTCCAAATCACTACGAACCAAGGCTGAGTACAAAGTCCTGGATACATTACGAGGGGAATTGAAGCCAATAGTGCGTTTAATCATACCAAGTTTTTTGTTACACTTTTTAACAACCCTGTTAATGTGATCATCCCAAGTGAAAGACGAGGAAATATCAAGACCAAGATCTTTAATGGAACTAACACGGTCTAGAATGGCACCATTCATTTTATAATCATGACGAATTGCATTACTACGCCTGGTGATTGATATGATCTGGCATTTAGAGGGATGAAAATGGAGATCCCAAGTTTTGCTCCAATTAAATAATGCATCAATATCACTTTGGAGCATGTTTTTATAACATTTAGAGTCATCTGCAAACAAAGCTAAAGAAGAATTCTGGGCAACACTGGGCATGTCATTTATGTACAAAAGCAAGAGCAGAGGACCCAATATTGAACCTTGGGGTACCCTGAAACAACTGGAAGCCAGTCGGAATTTACCCCATCAATAACAACCCTCTGCCTCCTCCCTGTTAACTAAGCCCGAAACCAATTGAGGAGGTCAGAATGAAAGCCAAAAGATTGCAATTTGTGAAGCAACAAGCTATGACAAACACTGTCAAAAGCTTTCGAGAAATCAAGATAGATCATATCAACTTGCCCAGCGTTGTCCAGAGTAGAACTGACTTCATGAAAAACGGATAAAAGCTGTGTCACAGTGGAGCGACCTTTCATAAAACCATGTTGCAGATGGTATAATTGGTCTTTAATTGCGGGGAACACTTGATAAAAAATAGCTCTCTCCATCACTTTTCCACATATACACAATAGTGACACAGGTCTATAATTTTCAGCACGTTGCCTGTCAGACTTTTTAAAAACAGGAACAACATTGGCTTTTAACCAGGTCTCAGGCATAATACCAGAACTCAAAGATAAGTTAAAAATGTGGCACAAAGGAAAAACAATTTCATGAGCGCATTCTTTCAAGACCCTGGGAGATATCCCATCAGGACCAATAGCTTTGGAAACATTTAAATTGCACAAGATCTTGAGGACATCACATTCGTTGATCTGAATATTACCCAGTGAAGGATGTTGAAACCCATGTATCTTTGGCAACTGTGTGTTGGAAGTTGGCTGAGTAAAAACAGAATAAAACTAGTTGTTAAAAAGAGAAGCTTTTTCTCTAGCTGTTGTAGCTGTGATGTTATCCCAGCTGATAACTTTTGGAAGAGATTTGGATTTTGTTTTGATCTAAAAATGACCAGAATCTCTTGGTGTTATT
Organism: Amphiura filiformis; assembly: GCF_039555335.1. NCBI lineage: Eukaryota > Metazoa > Echinodermata > Ophiuroidea > Amphilepidida > Amphiuridae > Amphiura > Amphiura filiformis. The sequence continues at coordinate 45,873,247 of NC_092637.1, forward strand.
AACAACACTTTCACCAAGACTATCAATATACTCATTAAACTTGGCAGAGAGCAAATTTTTCAAACGATTACGTAACTTCCGAAAAATTGGCCCAGTGGCTAGAGAGATTTGATTTTTTAGCACGCCTCCACGCAGTTTCCTTTTTGTTTTGGAGATGCCTAACTTCTGCGCCAATCCACGCTGGGGCGAAGAGTCTTTGATCTTAATTTTTGGTATGTAATCGTCTAAAACCTTGGTGAATATTTCTGAAAATAAATTCCATGATGAATTAACATCTATTGCACAATATACTTGACTAAAATCAGTGTTTTGCAGCTCACAACGTATATCATTAAAATTAGCTGCTTTAAAATTGTATACAAATCGAGGTCTTTGTTTGAGATGCTCAACCCTTGTACTCACAGTAAATTGAAGCAGCTTGTGATCTGTTAAGAATGTTTCATGTGATATGGTAACACCATTGAGCCTGTCAGGGACAGTTGTGAAAATAAGATCTAAAATATTATCACAATTTTTTCTAGATGGGATATCATTCATTTGCTTCAGGAAAAAAAGAATCCACAGAATCACAAAAAGCTTGTTCAGAATCTGTAACATTGTGATATATAGTATTGTCAAGACAACCTTTTACATCAGGAAGATTAAAATCACCAATTACATGAATCTGGTTAAAGTCATTGTGGAGTTTTTCAATTGTAGAGTCAAAATTATTAACAAATGTTTCAACGTTGCCATCAGGTGCTCTGTAGCATAACACAAGAGCCATTTTTTCACTTTTATTTGGTCTTATTTCAATTACCATTATCTCGTCAACAGGCTCAACATCAGAACGACGTAGTGAGAAGATAGAGCTTTTAACTGCAAAGAGGAGACCCCCGCCACATTCTTTCTCAGGGTCATCTCTATCCTTGCGATAAATATCATATCCACTGCAAGGGATTTCACTATCATCAACTGTTTCATTGAGCCATGTTTCAGAGACGGACACACAGTCAAATTTATTTGTAGATAAGATGGATTGAAAATCTCTAAGTTTGTTAATGTTCTTTTTCCTTTTAATAGTTTTCATACTCCGCGCATTTAAATAAAGAAAGTTGAGTTTATTGGAATTGACATTGTTTGAAGTTGAATTGTTTGAAGTTGTGTTGGGATGACTTGGACCTGAAGACGCATTCACATCATCGTTGGAGAACTCACTGGAGTCCAGATCACCGTCGGAAGAACTGCAGGATGAGTTGAAGAAGGAGTCGCTGAACTGTGGGAGCGCACAAGATGAACAGAACCAAGGGGCGTCAGATGAAGCCAGAGTTTCATAGCTTTGAACATTCATACCAATGCACTTCGTGTGAAACCACAGATTGCACATGTCGCACAGTATACCACGTTGATTGGACCGAACACACTTTGAACAGCTTCCACATGGATCTTTTGTGGGAACCGGGTTAACTTCCACATCCCCACAATTAAGTAGACAGAGACAGAAAATTGAAGAAATCTTGAGTTGAACACCAGCGCCATTACTCAGCATCTCACGTTTCTTGTCACGATGATTAGCAGCACCAAACTGATGAATGGGTGTAAGTAGTAGTTTACTGGATTCTTCTATGGACAGTTCTTTGTTGAAATGTTTAATGTTACAGAGCAATAGTCTAGATGGATCATGATGATAATCAGCTTCAAGGCCACCCAAAGAATAACTAACAGCATGGGTCGGTACACATAAACAGTTTTTAAAAGCGTGCAAGTAAGAAGTACATAGCGAGAGAAAACATAACACCATTTTTGCCTGCCATTTTCGATGACAAAAATCAGTTCTGGTGGATTCCAGTGATGGTAAAGTTCACACCAGACAACTAGCCTATGACTGTTACGATAGTGAAAGTGATGGATTCTATGTCCACTATGTAAGCTTATCAAAATGGTGGGTAATGATGACAAAGTTCACACCAATAGGGCTAGCAATACTGCCACAGTAGTGAAAGATGGTAATGTTCACTAGAAGTTGTCAAAGACTGAAGGTTGAGTAAGCTACAGTTGCTACAAGCATACCTGCACATACGTGTGCGTCTGCAGAATTCAGCAACAATAATGGATGGGCTGGCCAATATTTTTATCGTTGCCAGCATCCACTACTCAAAATATTGGCCAGCCCATCCATTATTCAGGGGTGTGAGAGGCCTCAGACCAAAAAAGCTGAGAATTACTAAAAAAAGCTGAAAACAGCGGAAAAGCAGGGTAAAAACGTCAAATATGGGCTGAAAATAAAAGAAAATGCGTAAATGTTAGCAATAAAAAAAGATGAAATCAGCTTAAATCTGAAATTTCACACCCCTGATTATTACACGATATTGGATAGGCAAAAGACAAAATCCTATCCTTTATTCTCTAAATAAATCAATCGATCTATCAATCATTCTTTTGTAGAAAAGATGCTGGGCCAATTTTTATTAGAATATGGTATGCCACTATTTTGAGAACGGTGTATAATGTCAACGTGAAGCCTCTTTTGGGCTATGCACTTTTAACCATGAGATCATGGGTTCAAGTCTAGGCAGGACTGAGTGAAGATAAAAACATAACCATGTATGATGCCGGTTACTTTACTGAATATTTCTACGAATGTGGGCTGGGATTTAAACTACCATCGGCTGGGAGGTCCATGACAATACTCTTGGAATAAAGCAGACTGGAGTGGCTTACCCGATTCTAAAGTTATATACTGTAGAAGTGGAAATTTTCACGGAACGTTCATTTTCAGGCATTTTGCGCTACCGTGAAAATAAAAATGCCCGGATACAGTCATTTACATATAGGCCAATGTAAACAAACTCAAAATCACAAATTTAAAGACAAGCGTAGCCTAAAATCAGTAAAAAATATGCTCGCAAAAAGTACCACTTTTCCGGTACCAGATGCTGCTTTTGAAAAGGGTCAACTATTTGCATTGTAGCTATTAACTGCCTGATATTATGACATATGATATTATCCACAACTTTACTAATAACCCCACATAGCACCTGTTCATTGTAATCTAAATAAAACATGTAGGGGTGTACTGTATGTGACTGTGTGTTGAGTTTCTTAAACCCATCAAACGGGGACATCTGATGACCGGGGATGTTCCCATCCAGTTGCAGAGACTTCTCCCCTTGCATGCCATATGCTATGGCAAAAATGGCCCTGGTTTTGTTTGTTTTTGCACACAAATGTCCCCAGTTGATACACAAATGTCCCCAATTGACACACAAATGTCCCCAATTGGTGGGTTTTAGACGAGAATTGTATGTCCCCTTTTCTGGTTGTTTTAGGCAAGTGTCCCCAATCAATTACAAGGTGCAAGAGGGGGTAGGGGTGTGGGTGTATGTGTACTTTCACTCACTGGTTTCACAGGTGACCCCAGCAAATCCAGGTTGACACTGACATGTGTAAGATCCAGCTCCATCAGTACAAATACCGCCATTACGACATGGCAAACTGTCACATTCATTGGTTCCTGTAAAACAAATTGTAAACACATTGTACTTTATAATAATTTCTCAATGTATTGCAAAAAAAAAAAAAACACCCGTCATCAATATTAGGTTTTACCAACTCACCTCAACGGCATTAGACTATGGCGCATTGGTGTGTAGAATGCCCAGGTTTAGTCCCTGTTTAAAATTCTTGAAATTCCACTAGAAAAGAAACAATGGCTTTTTGTACCAGAAGTTGAGCTGATCTGGGGCTGTGATGGCTGATCTAGACAAAGCCAGACTAGGGTTCTGTCCTTATTTAGAGCTGGGACACATAGTGGTGAATGCTAGCTTTCCGATGCAAGTACTAGTAGACTGCTAAGTTGTAACCAGCTGCTGACGGGAGTCATAAATAAACTCTCACAGGGTTGGGACAGGTCTGGAATCATGAAGGACATCCCTCACCGATCAATATCATCACATGGTTTAAGTCAGTTCAAATCACTATACAGCTTTATGATTGTTGTGTTCAAATTTGTTACCACTCAAAGTTTACCATTTTCAGTGCCCCTACCTGGCAATTGGTCACATAAACAAAAATCTGGGTGACTAAAGCATTTTCCACCCTAATGTAGCAGTGACCTCAAAGCGTTGAGGTAGCTCTTTTGCACGCACATCTATGTGGCATCTTTAAGCGTGTGCATGTGTACGCCAGCGCTTCGAGCGAACACCAGCGGAAAATGCTTTAGCGTAAGATGCATGTTTCTGCTCCTACCTGACTGTTCTTCACAGTTGACTCCGCTGTACCCTTCTGCACATGTACACACATATGAATCTGCCTGTACATTACATGTTCCTCCATTCTGACATGGTTGAGCTGAACAAGAATCTGCAAAAGCAAAGAGTATGTTTTATTAACCCCATGAGAACTACTTGCTGATTGGCCAAAAAGAAGTTTTCATTATAAATTGGCCCAATCGGCAACATTGTTAGAATAATTTTACGACGCAACAAATTTGGGGTGAAATATTTGCAACGCTCCATTCTGATATGTGATTGAAGTGAAGACGTCATGTAATTGACCAATCAGAGGCAATGTTAGATCGGCAGGTAGTGCTCAGGGGGGTAACTTTGTGGGTACTATTGCAGATGTTGAATCTACATCATATGCAAAATTTGAGCAACAAATAAAGAGATGCTTTTAATTTAAGCCTGTTTATCTATAACTGCATGGTGTTTACAGGGAGTTGTATGGAGAGATTACCTGTTGGGGCCACATTTCAATGGACAATCTGTACATATGAACTGCACATATGAATGAAGCCAAATTTTCACACCTCACTGTTGCTTTATTATAATGATTTCTTACAAATAAAAATGACCATATTAATAGTTAGACTTTCCTTCGTATGTTCATAATCCTTGACTGTCTTTAATATATATATTGTTAAATAGACCAATCTTGTGCATTTCCAACATTGTCCCCACGTTCATTTCGCACATGCAAAATCTTTAAAACTGGCTAAATATGCGACCTCGCTTTGATACAGGAGTGATTTTGAAAAGACAGACAGGTGTACGATCACATCATTAGGAAATTGCAACCCCTCTAATATTAACCTTTCACCACCTTTGCTATATACATTAACCAGTCCCTTACCAACGTTTAAGTTCTCTTCACAGTTGATGCCAAAATACCCAGATGGGCAGGTGCAAATATACCAACCAATAAAGTCAATTTCCTCACATGTTGCACCATTCAAACATGGCTCAGATGAACAAGGACCGGATCCTAAGGAAATAATGGTTTGGGTGGGTGGGTGGGATAAGAATGATTGGGTGGGTGGGTGGGTGGGTGGGTGGGATAAAAATGCAGTTTGGGAGCATAGAGCATTATATTGAAATTATGGCAAGGAAATGCATAGGAGGGAGGCAGTGGGAGAGGAATTAATGAATAGCAGAGGAAGGAAGCAATTTAATTATAGAATCATTTGAAAGGAAATGAAAGAAAAGAAAAGAATGTGAAATATTTAAAACTAATTACTAATATATTCATGATAATGAAATCTACTGCTAGATATTAAAGCAAGAGGAAGTTGCAAAAGCTTCAGTAGAGAATTAGGCTGTTCCATTTAAAATCCACACTACCCCTGTGGAAAATTATGGCAACATCTTCCACATGGGGAGTACGAATTTCAAATGGAATGAACACATTAATTCCAGCTCCATTTGAAAATCACACTCTTGAGACATTTTCACAGGGGAGGGTGAATTTCAAACAGAGTTGGCTAATGTGCCAATCCCATTTGAAATTCATATTCCCCCTGTGGACAGGGGGAGTGTAAACTTCAACTGGAACAGCCTGATAGATAAAAAGATACACCATTTTTCACCTTAATGTGGCAGTGTTGTCAACAAGTTCAGGCAACTGTTTGAGCGCATCTATGCGGCGTCTTTAAGCTGCAAAGCGTATATGCACGCAAGCACTTTGAGCTAACACTAGCGATTTGAAGCAGTGCCCGATAAAGTGCACACTTCGTAAGGGAATATGGTATGCATTCACAGCAGGGCTTGAAATACTTTTTTGATTGGGAGGGCAAATTGTACAAATTCTATGAAAAGTCGCCATTTATGTGTCCTTTTAAATATATTTTTCATGATGGCTAATTTACGAAATTTGGAGGTGAATCACTCTTACCCCCATGTATTGTAAGCCCTGCAGTGGTAGCAGCAGCAGCACTTCTTTTCAAATCAAAAGAACAAACAGCTCTTTTCAGAGCCACCAGATCAAACCAAGAAGTAAGATTTTGGTTCAGAATAACATTTCTTTTTGGAAACCGAGATAGGTATAACTATACGTCAAAGCTTTTTATAACATGTTAGATAACAATATGTTCAGCAGAAGAATTCTTAATCTAATATTGCGAGGTTTTAGTGCTATTACCGGGTTGTTACTGGAAGCAGGTCCCCTCTGTGCCCTTCGTTTTTTTAAAATCTTTTTGAAATATTTTTCATGGTGGCTATTTTGTGAAATTTGGGGTTGATTCACCCCCTAGCCTCATGTATTTTGAGCCCTGCAGTAGTAGTATCAGCAGAAGCAACAGCAGCTGTAGTATTTGTAGTAGTGTTAGTATAATTATGCTGTAAAGAACTTGCACAGTGCCCAACAGCAACAGTGTACAACAAGTCATATTACCCTACTGCTGATCAGAGCCAAAAGGCTTGCATATAGCTCCATATAATAAAACTATTAGCACAGGTACATTTCACTTAATTTGACAGCTCGTCATGTTGACTAAGAGTTCCTTAGTCCAAGGATAATTGGGATGCTCATATTTTAGTCTTTCCCTCAAGTAGACCAAGGAAGAAAAATGTACATCACTGACCGGGATTTGAACCCAGGACCCCTAAGTATCTAGTCCAGCAGTCTTACCAACTGAGCTATTAAGGAAACCAATGGTATGGAAGCATTACAGTATACTAGACACAACGTTCCAAATTATATTTTTTCCGCTTCTCAAACAACCAACATTACCGACAAAAAAAAGTCACATTGTCTAGTTGCAAAACAGCCTGGGTTGCCAGTTCAATGACACTGAACAAATCCATGAAAATAAATCCAGTTAGAGTAACAATACCTACCTGATTGTTCTTCACAGTTAGCTCCGGAATACCCTTGTGCACAAGTACACACATAAGAATCTCCTTGTGCACCACAAGTACCTCCATTCAGACACGGCTGAGCTAAACATGGATCTAGAAAAAAGAAAATATTGTTTTTTAAAAGATGAAGACCTGGTAAACTAATCCCACAGAGTATATGCACTCGGGCGATTTGTCCATATACTGGCGACGCAACTGCGTAAATGCACTGATTCAAATCTGCCACTGTGAAATCAAACTTGGCGTTACTCTCAACATGATACGAGACACACTGGATCTCATTTTATTGCTCTCCAATAAAAACCCAGAGCTGGATTTACGAACAGCCAATTATTACGTTCCCTGATCGGAACTGACTGCAAGGTCCTTGTCATCCATGGTATCTGCAAAGTGTACAAAGATCTTTACCAGTATGTAATGCAGCATGCAGCATAATTATTATATACACCCTGGGTGCTAAATTGTTCAGGGACTAATCCTGTGGAGTGTATACATTCCAGTAGAAGGGTGATTTGAGAGCTGATAAATGTTGATTTGCCTCCACCAGGTATCGAACCCAGGACCTGCATGCACCAAAGTGTACAAAGACCTTAACCATTATAATGGAGCATGCAGCATAATTATATACACCTTGGGTGATTATGATTTGATGAGTAATATATTCATGCAACAGACAGGTTCAGCAACCAAGATATGAGGAATGGGCTATTCCATTTAAAATCCACACTACCCCTGTGGAAGATTTTGGAAATATATTCTACAGGGGAGTATGTTTTTCAAATGTAATTGTTCAGAGGTAATCATTTTGAAACCCATACACCCCCTGTATTATGACTTTACCTATATCTTCTACAACTGGAGTGAGTATTTCAAATTGAAGTTACCCAATTGTCTATTCTATTCAAAACTCATACTCCCTCTGTGGGAGACTTTAGCTAAATCTTCCACAGGGGGAATATGGATTTTAAATGGAATAGCCTAATAAAACAGAAGTGTTAGATATCATACTGAAAATAAGAAACAAATAAGTGGAGATGGGCTGGTCACCTGGCTAGATGATAGATGAATTCATGGACTACCAGACTGGACCTCTAAAGCATATCAGAAGGAGAGCCAGGCAAGTAGGTGATGCCAAAAGGACTGCAATGTGGAAACACAGTTCCCATTAAATCTGGAGGCTCAAATGCCTTCCCCCCCACACAAAAAAAGTTTGGATGACTTGGGCAATAAATTGTCACCAAAGTAAAGCACTTGTCATTTTGTTTTTGTTTACGGCATGTTGAAGTAGTTAGCTGTTGAAAATTGGTTAAATCGTAGTATCCTGTGAATAGTAATAAACTCTGGTGAAAAGTATTGTGGTTATTTTGAACCGTGTTTGACGAAGAATTCAAATATCACAGATACAGTTTTGTCGGTCTTGTAGTTCTTGAGTGATGACGTAAAGATTGTCAAAACTAAACATCTTCATAAAACTATACGGCGTCTCAAGAATCACAATACATTAAACATTTTTTTGAAACAGCAGGTGTTGCATTCCATACCCATTCAAATCTTCAAGGTGTAACCTTAATCCAAACAATGAAAATTGATTTTTTGTTTTCGTTTGGAGTCGAACAACTATGGCTACTCCGATATGCCTTAATGCATAGTAATGTTGAACAAACAGTTCGAATCTGCAGAAAATTTGCTCATTGGCACATCAGTTCCCAAGGCAAAAATATTTCTATGGCCTGTAATATGGTAGCGCAACTTGGGAGAGGATAGCGTTGGATAAGAATGAAATGCAAATTTGATGAAGAGGTCTTCCTTCTGAAGTGGAGTGATATGAATATATACATAGTTTTTCATGAAACACCTTCGCCACCTGTGCTTGTATATACTATAGATGGTAACAGGTCGATAGTCCAAAGCGTCATCAGTCCGAAAACCCATAAGCGACATACTAAACCCTCCCATATAACCTGTAGTTTCATCGTAACCTATAACCTAAGCCCTAATCCTAAACCTAACACTATTCCAAAACATAGCCCCGACTCTAATCCCTAACACTAAAGCTGAATTTAAATACACCACCGCTGAGCGACGAGCGATTGGCATTTGACCACGCTTTTCCCAATGCAACAAAAATCTCATTGGCTAAAAACCAATCGCTGCTATCACACAGCGATGTAGTATAAATTCAGCTTAATGCTAACCCTAACTGTAACCTTAACCCTAATCCTCACCTAAAATGGGCTATTCTATTTAAAATCCACACTACTAGATTTAGCCTAAGTCTTCCACAGAGGGAATAAGTTTCAAAAAGAATAGACAGTTGGGTAACTTCCATTAGAAATACTCACTCCATTTATGGAAGATATAGGTAAAGCCATAATACAGGGGGAGTATGGGTATCAAAATGATTAACCCTGACCAATTACGGTACATTTGAAAACATGCTCCCCCTGTGGAAGACATTTCCAAATTTTTTCCACAGGGGTAGTGTGGATTTTAACTGGAATAGCCCAATGCCCTAACCCTGACACTTTTCAGACTGATGACACTTCGGACAAACCGGCTGTTTCACTATAGATTGCATCGTCCAATCCTTACCAAATACTTCTCCACAGTTGACGCCAAAATAACCCGATGGGCAGGTACAAATATACCAATCAATAATGGGAATGTCCTCACATGTTGCACCATTCAAACATGGCTCAGATGAACAAGGACCAGATCCTAATAAAACAATGGTTTGATGTGAGTGTATGGTCAAATCAAAACTGAAAGAGGCCTGCCAAAGATTAAAATTTCCTGGTGTGCTACAGATTTCCCTGTGGTGAATTACTATCAGGTAACATATTTGAGAGGAACTTGTAAAGTCTACTGCTAAGTTGTTCCAAAAATACTTGAACGGGACAACAATGTGCAAAAAAAAAATTGATGTTTAACTTTAAGGGATCTAAAATGAGCGTTTATTGCGTTTCGACAGTATTTTTTGTGGGACATGAGAGCACCTCGGACCTATCGAATTGCATCCTGAATACGAAGCATGTCTTTCTGATATCAAATAATTTTCATTTTTTGAAAATCACAATATAATACAAATTTTATGACAAATTATAAAAATCTGATGATTTATACTTAAAGTGTATGTAGGTGGGAGGAAAAGCCGACGGTCAATTGAAAATTTTGACCTTTCATATTGAAGATATGGATTTTTTTTCCCAAAAAGACCTAAATTTTTTTTTTGTTTTTTGAAAAAAATCCATATCTTCAATACTAAAGGTCAAAATTTTCAATTGATCGTCGGCTTTTCATCCCACCTACATACACTTTTAAGTATAAATCATCAGATTTATCAAGTTTACTTCAAGTACTGTTAAATATCAAAAATATCAATTTTTAATGATTTGCCATAAAATGTGTATAATATGTGTAAAATTATTTGATATCAGAATGACATTCTTCGTATTCAGAATGCAATTCGATATGTCTGATGTGCTCTGATGTCCCAAAATAAATACTGTCCAAACGTTTCATACCCCAGCCCTTAACAGGCTAAAAAAAATTACAATTTTGGGATCATGCTGGCCTGCCCGGTCAAAGTCATCTGGAGACACCCTGCCCTTCTAAATAACATAGAAACCAATGTTTAAAAAAACTTTGCCCTTCCTACAATATTTGGTGGTTTTCTGTCCCATAGAAAGCAACAGTAACAAGTAAATTGTGTGACTTTACAGTGATTTGATGCCTAAATTTGGGCTTCATTTTTGTGGCAATCATGATAATGGCAGCAGATATGAATAGGGGCTGGCCAAAATCATTTTTTTGGGGGGGGGGGCCAAAATCAAGCTCTCATCTTTTATGTACTAAAACTGCACAACTTTTTGCAAATTTTAAGACCTTTTCAATTTGAATCTAAGTTTCTTTACACAATTATTCCTGCCCCAAAATTACAATCTGGTGCCGTATTCTTGTTCAAATCCGTACATCCCTATGGAAGACATGACTTAAATCTTCCACACAGGAGTGTTAATTTCAAATGGGGTTACCTAAATGGGTGACTCCATTTGAAATCTACACTCCCTGTGTCGGAGATAAGGTCATGTCTTCCATACGATGTATGAATTTCAACTGGAATAGCCCAATATATGACATTCCTCCATTTTGTTACCGATGCTCACCTGAACACACTTCTTCAACTTCATCGCTACCATCTGTACAGTCCAAATTCCCATCACATTTTCGAAATTCAAAAATACACTCCCCATTGGCACACTCAAATTCAAATTCTCCACATGCACCTGGAATTGGTGGAGTTGTTGGTGCCTGTGTGACTACAAATTTATGAGAACAAATTGGTTTTAACCCTAACCGTACCAAACATCAAAAAACCTCAATTCAGAAAGTGTAGGCACAAGCAGGTATCCCACGTGATGCTATTGGGCAAGCTACTCCCCCGTGGCAAGGTAGGCCAGTGCACGGGCGTGGCACCAGAAGGGTCGGGGGTTCAAAACCGCACCTGAGAAAAATAAATTTTCTCTTCTTCTTCCAGGACGTTAGGGCTAATAACACTTTTTTCCTCCTAATTACCTTAACCCTAACCGTACCAAACATCAAAAATCCTCAATTCAGAAAGCATAGGCACAAGCAGGTATCCCACGTGATGCTATTGCGTCATCATGCGAACAGTCATATGGCGACGGAAAGCTTGGCCGGGCAAGCTACACCCGTGGCAAGGTAGGCCAGTGCACGGGCGTGGCACCAGAAGGGTCGGGAGTTCAAAACCGCACCCGAGAAAAAAATTTTTCTCTTCTTCTTCTTTCTTTCTTTCCTCCTTCTTTCCTTCCCCCTTGCCAAAAAGCAACCACGATGTTAGGGCTAATCCAAGGACTTTCAACTGCAATAGCCCAATGAAGTCAACACTTGAAATTAAGTGAAGTTGTTTACAAACAAACAAAGAGACAAACAAACAAAAAACTTACCTGTTACTTGTTCTTCACAATGTAGTCCTGTGTACTGACTTAGGCATGAGCAGGAATAGCTAACGACTCCTTCTGAACATGTTCCACCATTTTGGCAAGGCCAACCAGCCCTCCCACACCACCCTAGAATATCTGAAAAGCAATAGTCAAACACATGCAAGTCAAAATTGTGTTGCCCTACAAATAATTTATTCCAGTTATATAATCCATGACCTTAATCTTCCACACAGGGAGTGAGAATTTCAAATGGGATTACCTAAATGAGTGGCTCCATTTGTATCTAGCCTATAGGAAATCACAACGCTAGTTGTATCTATAGAAAATCACAACTGATTATAAAACAATAAGGAATATACACACATACTTTATTTTGACCATTTTATTCACAACAAGGTAAGTTTTGCAGTAATCAGTGCGATCATAACGACTCATGAAGCCAGTGCTCACGCGGCAATGCATGTCCATCAATGTGCAGCCAGAATTTCTATGGGCCCTTCAGGCCCACACAGATGCTTTTTAGCGGGCCCTCACAGATTATCAAAGCCGAGGGCACCTTAATTGAAAAGCTACTCTCAGCACAGTCGGTCGTTCTAAGTGAGTCATTTCAAAGAGAGGCTAAATGGTATGGGTATATATCTATTCTTAATGCGGGTCCGATGAACTATTCCTCCTTAAATCTAGATACAAAGGCCTACTGTATTGTTTATAATTAACGCCCCTGCATGGGGCATTGCATTTTTCCAAAAGAGACGTTTATTAGAAAAGGGTGTTTAATACAAACAATAGGATATGTGTGTGTCATGGAGTGTGGGAGATGTCTATGTATATTGCATACTCATTTTGTACATACCAATTTCACAGTTGGTCCCTTGGAATCCTATGTCACAGTCACACTGGTAGTAGTTGATTTCATCATTGCATGTACCACCATTCAGACAAGGACTACTTCCACATTCATTAATATCTGAAAGAAAATGACAAAGAACACTAATTATTCTTGATCATCCCAGTGTTGCCAAAACTTTTCAGCATCAAGGCGCGGCGCATTGACACGACAGGCCGTGGTAAAGGATTCTCAAGTAGCCCAATTTTTTAAGCTTCCAAAAAACCGGATATTTGGGCGGATTTACCCGAATTTAGAACGCAAAACACCCAATTGGGCGGAAAAGCACTTGACTTTAAAACTTCCGGTACTTACTGGGAAGTCGCTGACCGATCAATAAAGTGTCATAAAACCCATTGTAATTGCAATTGGGAGCTTCAAAGACTCAAAACCTTTGTACATCGGCTAAATTGAAAGGAAAATACATCAAATTACTGCCGCGGCCTGAGACTGGCAAAAGTAGCCCAATTTTAGGCAAGTAGTAGGGGCAAGTGATCGCCAAGTAGCCCAATTGTGCACCTAAGGCGCAGCGTTGGCATCACTGGATCATCCTACCATTATTTAGAAAATTAATTAGTACACACAGACAGACAGACACACAGACAGATGGGGAGATGGATGGTTCAACAAGTTGGAAACTGATGTGATATATTTGGATGATGATGATGCTGAAATCTACAAGCTTTCTGAACTGGTTTCAAAAACATTATTTCAACAAAAGGATGTTCCTATTCATAACAAAATTCCAAAGAGAACTAAGTTATTCCAGTGATACTATATCAACATGTTAGAACACACACTAAAGTTTTGTATCTCATATAATGTTACCAATAGACGGATGAAGATGTTCAGTGGTAAGATGTCAACATGTTAGAACACACACCAAGAGTTTTGAATCTCATATAATGTTACCAATAGACAGATGAAGATGTTCAGTGGTAAGATGTCAACATGTTAGAACACACACCACAGTTTTGAATCTCATATAATGTTACCAATGAACGGATGAAGATGTTCAGTGGTAAGATGTCATCATGTTAGAACACACACCACAGTTTTGAATCTCATATAATGTTACCAATGAATGGATGAAGATGTTCAGTGGTAAGATGTCAACATGTTAGAACACACACCACAGTTTTGAATCTCATATAATGTTACCAATGAACGGATGAAGATGTTCAGTGGTAAGATGTCAACATGTTAGAACACACACCACAGTTTTGAATCTCATATAATGTTACCAATAGATGGATGAAGATGTTCAGTGGTAAGATGTCAACATGTTAGAACACACACCAAGAGTTTTGAATCTCATATAATGTTACCAATGGACAGATGAAGATGTTCAGTGGTAAGATGTCAACATGTTAGAACACACATCAAGAGTTTTGAATCTCATATAATGTTACCAATAGATGGATGAAGATGTTCAGTGGTAAGATGTCAACATGTTAGAACACACACCAAGAGTTTTGAATCTCATATAATGTTACCAATGGACAGATGAAGATGTTCAGTGGTAAGATATCAACATGTTAGAACACACACCATGAGTTTTGAATCTCATATAATGTTACCAATGGATGGATGAAGATGTTCAGTGATAAGATGTCAACATGTTAGAACACACACCAAGAGTTTTGAATCTCATATAATGTTACCAATAGACGGATGAAGATGTTCAGTGGTAAGATGTCAACATGTTAGAACACACCAAGAGTTTTGAATCTCATATAATGTTACCAATAGACGGATGAAGATGTTCAGTGATAAGATGTCAACATGTTAGAATACACACCAAGAGTTTAAATCTCATATAATGTTACCAATAGATGGATGAAGATGTTCAGTGTTAAGATGTCAACATGTTAGAACACACCAGGAGTTTTGAATCTCATATAATGTTACCAATAGACGGATGAAGATGTTCAGTGGTAAGATGCCAACATGTTAGAACACATACCAAGAGTTTTGAATCTCATATAATGTTACCAATAGACGGATGAAGATGTTCAGTGATAAGATATCAACATGTTAGAACACACACAAAGAGTTTTGAATCTCATATAATGTTACCAATGGACGGATGAAGATGTTCAGTGGTAAGATGTCAACATGTTAGAACACACACCAAGAGTTTTGAATCTCATATAATGTTACCAATGTTAGAACATACACCAAGAGTTTTGAATCTCATATAATGTTACCAATAGATGGATGAAGATGTTCAGTGGTAAGATGCCAACATGTTAGAACACACACCAAGAGTTTTGAATCTCATATAATGTTACCAATAGACGGATGAAGATGTTCAGTGGTAAGATGTCAACATGTTAGAACACACACCAAGAGTTTTGAATCTCATATAATGTTACCAATGGACGGATGAAGATGTTCAGTGGTAAGATGCCAACATGTTAGAACACACACCAAGAGTTTTGAATCTCATATAATGTTACCAATAGACAGATGAAGATGTTCAGTGGTAAGATGTCAACATGTTAGAACACACACCAAGAGTTTTGAATCCCATATAATGTTACCTATAGACGGATGAAGATGTTCAGTGGTAAGATGTCAACATGTTAGAACACACACCAAGAGTTTTGAATCTCATATAATGTTACCAATAGATGGATGAAGATGTTCAGTGGTAAGATGTCAACATGTTAGAACACACACCAAGAGTTTTGAATCTCATATAATGTTACCAATGGACGGATGAAGATGTTCAGTGGTAAGATGTCAACATGTTAGAACACATACCAAGAGTTTTGAATCTCATATAATGTTACCAATAGACAGATGAAGATGTTCAGTGGTAAGATGTCAACATGTTAGAACACACACCAATAGTTTTGAATCCCATATAATGTTACCAATAGACGGATGAAGATGTTCAGTGGTAAGATGTCAACATGTTAGAGTTTTGAATTTTCAGGTTATTTTACCTGTTTCACAGAGCGGTCCTGTGTAGCCATTTAGACATATGCATGTGTACTCGTTTATCTGATTAAAACAAACACCACCTACTCCACAAGGACTACTTGCACATTCATCAATGTCTTGGGTGAAAAATAGAAGAAATTTTTATCAACGTCTTTTGTCAACTCGTAGGCGGTTAGGATGGGGCAAATAAAATGCTGGCATTTATATGGCACCTTTCACATGTATTTTCAAAGTGCTTTATATTAAGTGCGTTATCGTTAGAATATGTGCACATAAGATATATGGGTGCTACCATCATGATTATGGGATTAGTTGGAGAAACAAATTCAGAAACTTTGTTGAATGTCAAGATATATTTCAGCCATGAAAACACTAAAAATCATGTTTTTTTACCATTTTCACTCAATTTGATTCAAAATTAAGCTGAAAAACACTGAAAACAATAACAAAAAATGCTGAAATCAGCTAAAATGCCGAAAATGTTCATGCCTGATATTTTGGTAAAGTAAAACAGCATTAAAAATTAAATATAGGCTTAAATAATATACATACCAGTTTCACAGTTGGTGCCAGTCCATCCCGGCAAACAAGCACACACATAGCTAGTGATTTGATCGATGCAAAAACCGCCATTTTGACAAGGATTGTTCAAATCTGGACATTGATCAACTGAAAAAAAAATTGAAAAGAGTGAATTAACCCTATAAGAACTACCTGCTGATTGGCCAAAAAGAAGTTTTCATTATCAATTGGACCAATCAGCAACATTGTTAGAACAATTTCACCACACAAAAAATTGGGGTGAATTTTTTACAAAGCTCCATTCTGATTGATGATTAAAGTGAAGATATCATGTAATTGACCAATCAGAGGCAATGTTAGATCGGCAGGTAGTGCTCAGGGGGGTTAAGCAAAAATGTAATTGTATGTCTCACAGGTTGCGAAAATTTAAAAATCCAACATGGAATGCATACTGCCCCCCCCCCCCAATCAAAAGCAGTCAAAATGAGCTATTGCATTTAAAATCAATACACCCCCTATGTAAGGATTTTGGAAATATCTCCAACAGGGAAGTATGAATTTCTAATGGAATGAACACTTAAGCAGCTCCATTTCAATTTTATACACCCTCTGAAATAGATTCCAACCTGTATCACCACAAGAACTAGAGGGAGGGTGAGTTTCAAATATAGTTGGTTGTGCTAATTCCATTTGAAATTCATACTCCCCTGTGAAAGATATTTTTTAAATCTTCCACAGGGGGAGTGTGGACTGTAAATGGATAAGCCCTATAGGCTTAAAATATTCAAAATATTCAAAACTTTCATACTTTATACACATGATGAAAAATTATTTTCACTATAAATTTGAAGTGTCAATCATATAATTCTTGCAACAAAAACACATTTTACCAATATTTTTGTATAAAAAAATACAATTAAAAAGAATTGGAGCAATTTCTCTGAGTCAAATGCGCACGGCAAAACAAATTTGCATACAGCACCTCCGAAACTCAATTTTTGCCTTATAATTATTTGACCATAATTAATAGTAACATAAATAGGTTTTGAACAAATGAGAACTCACAAAGGGTGAAAATGATATGGATTATTGTGAAACAATTTACATGAGGTTCGGAAATAAATGATAAGTAAATTACAAATTGGTGCCATCATAGGAGAAATATACTTGTGATCCTTCATAAGCTAAATTGGCAGCCGATGTTACCATGCAAAAAAAATACACTTTTCCATGCGTTATTGACATATGGTCTTCAGCATAATAATACTGTGCATTTCTACTCCACACAAACTCATTTAAAAGCTGACACAGTGCAAGAAGAGCTCTCATAAAAAGCCATGAAACCAAAAAATAATAAATTTGAAAACAAGCAATAAACAAACAAGAACTTGAACCATAAGCAATATTCATTTGGTGTGCCTTAAGAGATGATTTTAACTGATTCAAGAGTAGAATAAGCATGTTATGATGAGGTAGAAAGTTCCACAGATGAGGAACTGCCACAGCAAATGCTCTATCCTCTGATGTCCAGGATGTTTTTTTATTCACCAAGAAGATCTTTCGTAGCTTGCATAGTGGATTGAAAAGTTCAGCAATGTATGATGGAGCAATTCTATTTACAGTGTGATATGTGAGGAAAAGAAGCTGATGTTGAAGTCTCAAAAGAACATCCGCAAAGTTCAGCAAATGTATGATGGAGTAATTCCACTTACAGTGTAATTTCTACTCCACACAAATACACTTAAAAGCTGACACGGTGCAAGAAGAGTTCTCGAAAAAAGCCATGAAACAAAGCAATAATAAATATATAAAAACAAGCAATAAAAAAACGAGAACTTATCCATAAGCAATATTCATTTGGTGTGCTTTAAGAGATGATTTAATTGATTCAGGAGAAGAACAAGCACATATAATTTATGATGAGGTAGAGAGTTCCACAGACAAGGAGCTGCCACAACAAATGCTCTATCCTCCAATGTCCAGGGTTATTTTTATTCACTAAGAAGATCTTTCGTAGCTTGCATAGTGGATTGAAAAGTTCAGCAATGTATGATGGAGCAATTCTATTTACAGTGTGATATGTGAGGAAAAGAAGCTTATATTGAAGTCTCAAAAGAACATCCGCAAAGTTCAGCAATGCATGATGGAGTAATTCCACTTACAGTGTAATTTCTACTCCACACAAATACACTTAAAAGCTGACACGGTGCAAGAAGAGTTCTCGCAAAAAGCCACGAAACCAAAAAAATGATAAATTTAAAAACAAGCAATAAACAAACAAGAACTTTAACCATAAGCAATATTCATTTGGTGTGCTTTAAGATATGATTTTAAACTGATTCAAGAGAAGAACAAGCACGTTATGAGGTAGAAAGTTCCATAGACGAGGAACTGCCACAGCAAATGCTCTATCTATCCTCAGATGTCCAGGATGATTTTTTATTCACCAAGAAGATCTTTCGTAGCTTGCATAGTGGATTGAAAAGTTCAGCAATGTATGATGGAGCAATTCTATTTACAGTGTGATGCAATGTGAGGAAAAGAAGCTTATATTGAAGTCTCAAAAGAACATCTGCAAAGTTCAGCAATGCATGATGGAGTAATTCCACTTACAGTGTAATTTCCACTCCACACAAATACACTTAAAAGCTGACACGGTGCAAGAAGAGTTCTCGAAAAAAGCCATGAAACAAAGCAATAATAAATATATGAAAACAAGCAATAAAAAAACGAGAACTTATCCATAAGCAATATTCATAAGGCGAGTTTTAAGAGATGATTTCAATGATTCAAAAGAAGAATAAGCATGTTATGATGAGGTAGAGAGTTCCACAGACAAGGAGCTGCCACAGCAAATGCTCTATCCTCCAATGTCCAGGATTATTTTTATTCACTAAGAAGATCTTTCGTAGCTTGCATAGTGGATTGAAAAGTTCAGCAATGTATGATGGAGCAATTCTATTTACAGTGTGATATGTGAGGAAAAGAAGCTTATATTGAAGTCTCAAAAGAACATCTGCAAAGTTCAGCAAATGTATGATGGAGTAATTCCACTTACAGTGTAATTTCCACTCCACACAAATACACTTAAAAGCTGACACGGTGCAAGAAGAGTTCTCGAAAAAAGCCATGAAACAAAGCAATAATAAATATATGAAAACAAGCAATAAAAAAACGAGAACTTATCCATAAGCAATATTCATAAGGCGAGTTTTAAGAGATGATTTCAATGATTCAAAAGAAGAATAAGCATGTTATGATGAGGTAGAGAGTTCAACAGACAAGGAGCTGCCACAGCAAATGCTCTATCCTCCAATGTCCAGGATTATTTTTATTCACTAAGAAGATCTTTCAGTAGCTTGCATAGTGGATTGAAAAGTTCAGCAATGTATGATGGAGCAATTCTATTTACAGTGTGATATGTGAGGAAAAGAAGCTTATATTGAAGTCTCAAAAGAACATCTGCAAAGTTCAGCAATGTATGATGGAGTAATTCCATTTACAGTATAATTTCTACTCCACACTGACACGGTGCAAGAAGAGTTCTCGAAAAAAGCCATGAAACAAAGCAATAATAAATATATGAAAACAAGCAATAAAAAACGAGAACTTATCCATAAGCAATATTCATAAGGCGAGTTTTAAGAGATGATTTCAATGATTCAAAAGAAGAATAAGCATGTTATGATGAGGTAGAGAGTTCCACAGACAAGGAGCTGCCACAGCAAATGCTCTATCCTCCAATGTCCAGGATTATTTTTATTCACTAAGAAGATCTTTCGTAGCTTGCATAGTGGATTGAAAAGTTCAGCAATGTATGATGGAGCAATTCTATTTACAGTGTGATATGTGAGGAAAAGAAGCTTATATTGAAGTCTCAAAAGAACATCCGCAAAGTTCAGCAAATGCATGATGGAGTAATTCCACTTACAGTGTAATTTCCACTCCACACAAATACACTTAAAAGCTGACACGGTGCAAGAAGAGTTCACGAAAAAAGCCATGAAACAAAGCAATAATAAATATATGAAAACAAGCAATAAAAAACGAGAACTTATCCATAAGCAATATTCATAAGGCGTAGTTTTAAGAGATGATTTCAATGATTCAAAAGAAGAATAAGCATGTTATGATGAGGTAGAGAGTTCAACAGACAAGGAGCTGCCACAGCAAATGCTCTATCCTCCAATGTCCAGGATTATTTTTATTCACTAAGAAGATCTTTCGTAGCTTGCATAGTGGATTGAAAAGTTCAGCAATGTATGATGGAGCAATTCTATTTACAGTGTGATATGTGAGGAAAAGAAGCTTATATTGAAGTCTCAAAAGAACATCTGCAAAGTTCAGCAAATGTATGATGGAGTAATTCCACTTACAGTGTAATTTCTACTCCACACAAATACACTTAAAAGCTGACACGGTGCAAGAAGAGATCGAAAAAAGCCATGAAACAAAGCAATAATAAATATATGAAAACAAGCAATAAAAAAACGAGAACTTATCCATAAGCAATATTCATAAGGCGAGATTTAAGAGATGATTTCAATGATTCAAAAGAAGAATAAGCATGTTATGATGAGGTAGAGAGTTCAACAGACAAGGAGCTGCCACAGCAAATGCTCTATCCTCCAATGTCCAGGATTATTTTTATTCACAAAGAAGATCTTTCGTAGCTTGCATAGTGGATTGAAAAGTTCAGCAATGTATGATGGAGCAATTCTATTTACAGTGTGATATGTGAGGAAAAGAAGCTTATATTGAAGTCTCAAAAGAACATCTGCAAAGTTCAGCAATGCATGATGGAGTAATTCCACTTACAGTGTAATTTCTACTCCACACAAATACACTTAAAAGCTGACACGGTGCAAGAAGAGTTCTCGAAAAAAAAGCCATGAAACCAAAAAAAAATGATAAATTTAAAACAAGCAATAAACAAACAAGAACTTTAACCATAAGCAATATTCATTTGGTGTGCTTTAAGATATGATTTTAAACTGATTCAAGAGAAGAACAAGCACGTTATGAGGTAGAAAGTTCCATAGACGAGGAACTGCCACAGCAAATGCTCTATCTATCCTCAGATGTCCAGGATGATTTTTTATTCACCAAGAAGATCTTTCGTAGCTTGCATAGTGGATTGAAAAGTTCAGCAATGTATGATGGAGCAATTCTATTTACAGTGTGATATGTGAGGAAAAGAAGCTTATATTGAAGTCTCAAAAGAACATCTGCAAAGTTCAGCAATGTATGATGGAGTAATTCCATTTACAGTATAATTTCTACTCCACACTGACACGGTGCAAGAAGAGTTCTCGAAAAAAGCCATGAAACAAAGCAATAATAAATATATGAAAACAAGCAATAAACAAACAAGAACTTAACCATAGGCAATATTCATTAGGTGAGCTTTAAGAGATGATTTCAATGATTCAAGAGAAGAACAAGCATGTATATGATGTCGAGGTAGAGAGTTCCACAGATGAGGAGCTGCCACAACACTAAATGCTTTATCCTCCGGTGTCTGGGATGACTTTTATTCACCAACAACATCTTTTGTCACTAAGCACAAGCCTTGCATGGTGGATTGAAAAAGTTCAGCAATGTATGATGAAGCAATTCCACTTACAGTGCGATATGTGAGGAAAAGAAGCTTTTATTGAAGTCCCAAAAGAACTGGCAGCCAATGTAAATCAGATAAGATGTATGTGATTGGAAGGTTTGGTGCAATACAATTACACATGATACAAGCAGCTGTGTAAATGATGATTTCCTTCTTTTGGAAAGAAATACCAAAGATTTGCATTTATAGACATTTTATTGGTCTGAATTGAATTGAATTGAATTGAATTGAATTGAATTGAATTGAATTCAAATGAACTGAATTAAAATGATTTGAATCCAAGAAGTATGAATAATAAAACAATGTAAGCAGGAACTGCGAATATAGGATTTGATGATTTCCTTCTTTTGGAAGTCCAAGAAGTAAAGAAATACCAAAGATTTGCCTTTATAGACATTTTATTGGTCTGAATTGAATTGAATTGAATTAAATTGAATTGAATTGAATTGAATTCAAATGAACTGAATTCAAATGATTTGAATCCAAGAAGTATGAATAATAAAACAATGTAAGCAGGAACTGCGAATATAGGATTTGATGATTTCCTTCTTTTGGAAGTCCAAGAAGTAAAGAAATACCAAAGATTTGCCTTTATAGACATTTTATTGGTCTGAATTGAATTGAATTGAATTGAATTGAATTCTGAACTGAATTCAAATGATTTGAATCCAAGAAGTATGAATAATAAAACAATGTAAGCAGGAACTGCGAATATAGGATTTGATTATTCCTGTTGTAATCCATACACCCCCTATGGCAGACACAACCTTAATCTTCAACACAGGGAGTGTGAATTTCAAATAGGGTTTCTTGCCAAATGTTTGTCATTCACCTGCTCCACCACCTTGCTATTTCAGATTTAAAGCATGCTACTCTTTTTATTTGAATTTGCTTTGCAGTGATATTTGCCGCATTTGATGCCTTATTCATCAGCTGTAATAAAATAATACATTGAGCAGCTCAATGGGCTATTCCATTTAAAATCCACACTACCCCTGTGGAAGATTTTGGATATATCTTCCACAGGGGGAGTATGTTTTTCAAATGTAATTAGTCAGAGGTAATTATTTTGAAACCCATACTGCCCCTGTATTTGGTTTTACCTATATCTTCCACAACTGGAGTGAGTATTTCAAATGGAAGTTACCCAACTGTCTATTCTATTTGAAACTCATACTCCCTCTGTGGAAGACTTTGGCTAAATCTTCCACAGGGGTAGTGTGGATTTTAAATGGAATTGGATAGGAGGATGAATTGTGAAGATATATCACTTTATTAACTGCACCATGTGGACAAACGTAACACCGCCGCCCTTCTTGAATGCCTGCACCTAGTCACATGCGACCAAGCACTAATTATGCTTTAATTTGGGTTGAGAGATACAGGGTAGGGGTTGTAAAGATACATCATTTTATCAACTGCACCATGAGAAAAACATAACACCATCACCCTTTTTGCATGCGCACCTTGTGACATGCAACCAAGTGCTAATAATTATGAGTAATTTGGGGTGAGATATACAAGAGCAGAGGTTGAAAAGATACATGTACATCATTTTATCAACTGTGCCATGATGAAAATCTCTATCACCACTCTTTTTGCATGCCCACCTTGTGACATGCGCCGACCAGGCCATAATTATGCGTAATTTTGGGTGAGAGACACAAAAGTAGGGGTTGTGAAGATAAATGTACATAATTTTATCAACTTCATCATGCAGAAAAACCTAACACTGCCACCATATTTTGCATGCCCACCTTGTGACATGCGACCATGTGTAATTTAGGGCAAGAGATATTTGGGATGCAATTAAGCTAGCTCCACTTCTGGCTTAATCTTCAGGTTGAGTCATGCCTTCATTTTGAGCTCTCAGCGTTTAGCATTGCAGCAAGTAGCAACCACTCAAACAACAAATACCCAGGTACCTGGTACAACAGTTATGGTTTCTGTAGGTGATATATCAGTGACCAATTCTTCAGTAACCATGGATATCGTAGTGTAGCCACAGGTTTCTTCGTCACTGCCATCATCACAATCTGCTTTACCGTCACACACCGAATTTGCATCAAAGCATCCACCGTCATCACATACAAGTTCATTAATTCCACAGTAACAACCCACAGGTTCATCACTTCTATCTGAACAGTCAATAAAACTGTCGCAATACCAATAGTCAGGTATGCAGGTACCATCGTAACATTCAAATTCACCGCTCGGACAAAAACCTGTACCCATTACAAATAGATAGGAATATGAATTGATTTGGTGGTCGGTGGCGATGGTGGTGGGAGGGTTGTGGAAGGTAGAGTGATCGTGTCTGCTAGGATCAGAAATAAAATAGAAACACCTTCATCTAAGTAATTTTCCTTGGGTTGGCGCCTTGGCGGTGTGGTTGGTGGTGATGGTGGTGGGAGGGTTGAAAAAAAAGGAAAGTGGTATCTGTTAGGATCAGAAATAAAATAGCAACACCTTCACCTAAAGTAACTTACCTTGGGTTGGTGGTGTGGTTGGCGGTTTTGGCGGAGTGGTTACTGGTGGTGGTGGTGGTACTAGGGTTGTGGTGTCTGTTAGGATAAGAAAAACATAAATCAATGCTTTAATTTGTGTGAAGGGTTCTTATTCTCTTCTTTTGAATGATGCCAACACTACCTTATTGAAGATCAAATGAGCATGGTTCAGATGTGCGCATTTGCTATATATATAGTAGAGTGGAGCCAGGAATAAATACACTATATCATGATAACAAATATCTAGTCTGTTATATCTCTGCAGTCTTTCTCTCTCAAACTACTACAATGCTGGCCATAAGTGTTGGGAAGGTTTGATAGGGTAATGTAAATAAGCCCCCACTTCCCCCAATCAATGTTGAACCCTACTTTTTTGGTCACACACGCCTATAGTGGCACCCAACATTGATTGGTGGGGAAGGAGGAGGGTTGGGTGTTAGGAAAGGGTTGAAGCTTGACACCAAAGAAACCTCCACTTTATCACGTTAATATAACGGAAATAAGGCCATAATATAGTGTACGTTTTCCATAAGTGTCCCAACACATTTTGGCCATGGTTGTAGCTCCAACACTTCAACTTTATCCACAGACCATGTGCTCAGACCATATGTGCTCAGACCATAAGCTAAGATCAGACCACTCATACCTATTGCATCCATCACCCATACCTCACTTACTGACCAATCATAACCAATGATTCACAAGACAAATTCATGCTCAAATGGGCAAATCCATTTAGAGGCTATACTCTCCCTGTGGAAGAAGTTGGAAATATCTTCCACAGAGGGAGTATGAATTTCAAATGGAATTATCACATTAACCAATTCCATTTGATACTCTGTGGAAGATCCCTCCTTGTCGACAAGGCACATTTTCCCGACAGTCAACAATACTAGTCAAATTGTCGACAAGCAAGAAGGAAAAAAAATGTTTTACCAGGCATGTAGCAGTATGCTCGAGCATGGCAGCATCACACAATGATTGCGATGGCTAAGCTGCAAAAGTTTAATAAGTGAACAAAAAATGGAATACTGCACCATCTCCCAGACTGCCCTTATTTGAGAGCGCATTTTATGTTAATGAGCAAGCATAGCGCGTATTCAATGGTAATCCCTACTTTTTTGGAATTTTTTCATACTTTTGGTCAATTTGGTTGATCTGATCTGTTGTCTTTGACGACAACGTGTTGACATCGGGATTTACTTTTTCCTAACATGTCGCCAAGCCAAAAGCTTGCCGATGACAGCCCTAGGCCCGATGCTCACCTTGACAGCCTACTTCATCGCTACCATCCGTACAGTCCAAATTTCCATCACATGTCAAAAATGAATAAATACACTCCCCATTGGCACATTCAAATTCAAATTCTTCACATACACTTGGAATGGGTGGAGTTGTTGGCGCCGGTGTGACTACAAATTAATGAGAGAGAAATTGGTATTAATTCATGGGTACAACTGCCTTGAAGAGCCTGTGATTTGTTAACTACATGATACATAATTACACAATTAACCAATCAAAATAAAGGGTTTGGACAGTACACATCAGACATATTGAATACGAAGAATGTCCTTCTGATATCAAATAGTTTTGAAACTTATAAATATGCATTTTATGGCAAATGATGAAAAATTGATATTTAAGATATTTTATGGCAAATTATTAAAATTTGATATTTAACATATTTTATGGCAAATTATTAAAATTTTATATTTTTTAAATTTTTGATATCTAACAGTCCTCGAAAGTAAACTAATGATGTGTGCTTAAAGTGTATGTAGCTGGGATGGGATGAAAAGCCAGTGATCAAATGAAAATTTTTACCTTTTGAATATGATGGTCAAAATTTTCAAATGATGGATGGCTTTTCTTCCAAGCTACATAGCTATACACTTTAAGTATACTTCAAGGACTGTTAAATATCAAAAATAAGTAAAATATCCATTTTTAATAATTTGCAATTTCAAAAAATCAAAATGATTTGATATCAGAAGGGTATTCCTCGTATTCAGAATGCAAATTGCTGTCTTATGTGCTCTTGTGTCCCACAACAAATTTCCTTTTTACAAGTACACCCCTACACAAAACAGTATGTTTTAAAACAGGTCTCTTTTATAGCAGCGGCATATTTAATTGAATTGATATGAATGTTTGCAAACATGAGAAAATCACGAATTTTTTATTCCCAATTACATTGTAGGTTAGCCCTACTATAGGACCTTTTAAACACACTATATCCGAGAACCGCTAAAACCCATTAACTGAGTTCAGCAGTTTTTGGAATGGATATAGCAAAGTGTTATGATATAGCAAGGCCCTATGCTAGTAGGGCTATTGTAGGTTGAACTAAAAGATGAGGATTTAGCCATGTTTTATTTGGCAAAACAGGCTCATATATTATTATTAAAAAAATAGGTTTTTTCTATCAGTAGCCAGGCCTATGTTTTTGGCCTATTTCTTTTTATTTGAATAATTGTTTGATGACAGATTTATCTAAATCAGTAGCTATTAATACTTGCATATGCTGATTCAATGTCACCTGAAAAGTTATCAACAGATTATCAAAATATCAACATTATTTTGTTTGCACAGTTAGTAATAGGCCCTATATCATAACAAATACAATAATTGGCACGTGAAACCTGATGATGTTTTTATTTTGAAATATTTATAAGCAGTAAAAAAAGGTAAATTCTGCAAAGAAGGTACATTTTGGAGATGCTTTTTTCACCTGATTAAAGAAGATGAAAATACCTGAATTTTGATTACAACAAGAATAAATTAAAAAGTAAACTTCTCAAATTCTGTAACGGTGCAACATAGAAACCCTGCCTGATTGCCAAGTGGTGGTGCTACTTTTGCATTAACAAATAAATACACTTCTTTTCTACAAACATGGCTGAAAGTCAGCTTGCGGAAGCAATCCGTCGGGATCTTTTGGAGTGTGGGATCTGTTTGGATCGATATAAGAAACCCAGAGGACTACCATGCCTCCATTGCTTCTGTCACAGCTGCTTGGAGAGTTACTGTAAGGGACAGAAGAATGTGTTGTGTCCAAATTGCAAGAGACCAACAGCAGTACCAAAAGAAGGAGTGTCTGGATTCCCTGCTCATTTCATCATCAACACTTTAAATGACACACTGGATCAGGTAAATCAACAGTCATAACATATTTTATCAAATATGATAGTTACAAAAACATTTATATTTTTTTATAAATATCTAGACCATTCATATCAATGTCCAAAATGTTCTTCCACTAAAATGTCCTAACAGTAAATATTCCATGACAGTTGTACATACAGCCTTTGGCAATTGATGGGGATGGTAAGAGAAGTATACCTGTGCATGGGGGGGGGGGGAATTGGAAGTTTACCTATTATAATCTGCTGGCACATTTAATTCGGGGGTCGGAGGACGATGATCATGCCTAATATGGAGTAAATGGTCCTCCCAGGTTATGCAACTCTTCCATTATAGGAAGTATGAAATTAATGTGTACAACTTCTTAAAAATATCACTGGTCACAAATACGTTGGCCTGTAAAAGCTGGCCATATTTCTTTTCAACTTAATAGATATGTACTCATATTTTAAAAAAGCTAAGTACATTCATTCTTAGAGATTTTTATAGAATGTATATTATTTTGTGAACCATCACATTGGGAGTGTTCATAAATACTTTGGTGGGGGTTGGAAAATATAGAGGGGATCAAAAACAAGTTGAGCCTTAAAAATTAATAGGGGGGAATCAAACAATTCTGCGGATAAAAGTCAAGGGTAAAATGTACGACAAGGCATGCGCATTGCATTTTTGTTGCGCAGTCTGCGTGCATGAATACTAAGTATTCCATTGTGTACTCCCAAGCTTCAAATCAACAAAATGTGTGCCCTTTACAATTTGGAGCGTAACACTATGATTCCAATGAGTACTCCAAATGTCCATAGCTCCAATAACATATTTTTTTTTTTTTCTCTTTTAGGACATGAAGGGGGAATCAAAAAGATTTTAGACCATGTTTCAATTTTTTTGGTAAATACCTGATAGGATTGCGCATGTCTAGCATTTCACTGGTTCCTTTTGGCTTTATGGGGTATAGCATTGGTTATAAACATTTCATGGATTTTTTTAATTGATTTAAATATAAAGTGAAAATCTGATTTAATTTTTTTTTAATCTGATTTTCAAATCTTTAAAAAAAAATCAAGAAAATCAACAACTCTGAATTTTATTGGAATCTCTGAACATACCACTTGAAAATGGAAGATGTAACCAGAAATTTGTAACAACGTTTTCAGAAAGTAGACTTGGAAATCCGGACATTTCTTTGATTGATTGCACTTATTTTCTGGAATAGCCCATTTATAGGAAGTATGAAGTTGATGCTAAATTAATAGTCACAAGAAAGTTGGCTAGTATAAATAAGATGACCATTATTTCTTTTAAGTTGATTCATTCTCAGAGATTTTTATAGAATTATGACCCATTACATTGAAATGCAGTATCCATCCAAAATGCCCTTAAAAGATTTATAAAGAAAATGTGTATGAAAACAAAAAAGATAATAAGGAATTTGGACTATATTTGTGTGTGAGATGTCATTTTCAAGCAAAAAAGTCTTTAACTTTGTTAAGAAATTTTAATTTTTTACAGTTTCAGAGACAACTCTCTGCTTTGTTTTGATGTAATGGTAAAATTTGTTCTCTTTGCAGTATTTTTCCATTTTAAATCCTTTACTTGACTAGCCATGAGAAATGATTTGGCAAAACTGTGAAATATTATGGTAGAATAACAACAACACCCTTATTTTTTTTTTTTTCAAATTTCTGACTTTCACATGATTGGGATGTGCATTGATATGCTAAAATTCCATGTGGATAACAGAGCTTGAAGTTCCTTGCTACAAAAGCTTAAATTAAAAGCCAATGGCAACTGATGGACACACATAAATGAGATTTGATTGTGTAGCTGCTTTCTTGTGTATATTGCCCCATTTATTTGACTTAGAATGTATATGTGTAGAAAACATCCATTTTGGCAGTTGTAACATTATTGTATCATTCTGTGAAAGAAGATAAATATCCAAATTTACTAATTCATGGAGAAGTATGTCAAGACAGTTTTATAGGAATCTCTGAGCATATAACTTAAAAACAGGAGACGTAACCTGAAATTTGTACCAATGTTTTTGTTTTAGGCAAAAGGAGCTGTGCAAGATGCCGTCTGTGGAAACTGCAACCTGAAGAAAGCCACATCCTACTGTATGAACTGCAAGGAATTCTTCTGCCAAACCTGCGACACTGCACATGATACTCTCAAAGCCAACAAGGACCACAAGATTGTCAGTGTTGAAGATCTTCGCTCTGGGAAAGTTATGCTACCAGTGACTGCATCAAAAGATGAGAAGTGCAAGGATCATGAAGGCGAGGCAAAGAAGTTCTACTGTGAGACCTGTGGGAAGCTTATCTGTAGAGACTGTATCATGCTGAGTCACCTCCAACATCAGTACATCAGCTTGAAAGAAGCATCAGAGAAGCAGGTTGCAAAACTGAAAGATCTCTCAAAAGGAAGTGAAGATCTGAAGAAGGATTGCAAAGATGCCATCAAGAAAACAGAAGATGTAGAGAAGAGTCTTTCTGCTGCCTCCAAAGAAGTCAAGAAGAACCTGGAAAGGATCAAGAATGAATACCACAAGCAAGTTGATGCCATCTTCAAGAAACATGAGGTTGATGCCAGGTCAGTGGAGGTCCAGAATGCCAAGGAGCTAGGTCACATCAAGGATAATCTTCAGACAACAATGGCTAAACTTGAAAGTGCCTTCGATCTTGCTGCTAGAGTCACACAGACAGGGTCTGATTACGACATCACATCAGTCTTCCCTACCTTGTCAGCAAGTCTTGAAGAGGTAAATGAGATGAACAAGCCTGAAGCTGCATCAGAGTTACTGGGATATGTTGACCTCAGGGCACCTGCAATGGTTGACGTTCCTGACTTACTTGGTGTGCTGACGCTAAAGCCTGGAGACAAATGGGTGCAGAGTGGACAGTTCAGTACCAAGCCTGGATTGGATCAACCACGTGGAATTGCAGTCAACAAAGATGGTGATATTGCTGTGACAAGTCGACAAACTTGCATAGTATTCTCAAAGGATGGTAAAGTCAAGTACACCTTCCAAGGCCCTTTTGATGTAGATGTTTATAGAATTGCCACCACTGCAGACGACAAATACATCCTCTCTGGCAAGGGTGAGATTCTGTTTCATGATAGCCAAGGCAACAGGTTGAACTATCCCAAGGCATCTACCTCTGATATGAACAATAAACCTCGATACCCTTTCGCTTTTGCTGTTGACACAACAGGCAGGATTGTGGCAGGATTAATGGGCAGCACAATCTCTATTCATCATGGAAATGGCCAGTTCATATCCAAGTTTATAGCTCCATCGCAACCACGCTGGATTGGTATAACTGCAAAGGGAGATATTGCAGTTTCTTCCTACGATGATTGCACCCTACGACTGATGGATTACTCTGGTAACAATGTCAGAGTAGTGCAGCCTCCTCAAGAAGTCACTGAGTGGAAACCATATAGTGTCTGCTGTAGTAAGCAAGGTGAGCTATTTGTTGCGAACCATGGTAAACCTATAGCTGTGTATCGTTACACAGCAGATGGTGAGCTGTGTCTCGGATGTGCCATCACAGGACTTGATAACCCAATGAGTATTGCTATCTCAGAAGATGGACAACAACTATTTCTAGTAGAATTCAGTCAGGCTGCAGTGAAGATATTCCAAAGACAATAACTGCCTTATGATATTCCTACAGGTACTGGCCTGCTATCTTAAAGGATGGACAGCGTTATATTTATTTGCAGCTGAAATATATATCAAAAAGATGGCGCTCGTCACGCTGGTGGCTTGAAAGGATGTTAACGAAAACGAACTGTTACTAACTATCTTCATTAGATAGCAAATTATTTGGTAGTAACAATATTGAGATGGTAAACTGAAATTTTGTACCACACCTACATGTATGTTCACCATTACCAAGCAGCATAGGCCAATGATATTATGATCAAAATTTGTGAAAAATTTTCTTTAAAAATTGAGAGATCATCACAAAAATAAATTACTGTAATAGTGGTAATATTTGCGAATGTAATCTTTTGCACTTTGCCGATTTTGGACTAATTCCCTAGTTTTTAAATTTGTAATTTTGAATTTTCTTATATAGACATATGTAAAAGAACATGTTTTCAGGTTTTATTTTTGCAAAATGTTTGAAAATTCATGTTCCGAGAAGATTTCCTTTTTTGCAGTAAATGTATCATAG
This sequence comes from Amphiura filiformis, assembly GCF_039555335.1. Taxonomy (NCBI): domain Eukaryota; kingdom Metazoa; phylum Echinodermata; class Ophiuroidea; order Amphilepidida; family Amphiuridae; genus Amphiura; species Amphiura filiformis. Next base: position 45,905,144 of record NC_092637.1, read on the forward strand.
ACCTGGTCAAATATATGTCAAGTACTTTGTATTTATCATGCATTTGTTTTGGCATGCTTTAAAACAGGGTTCCCACACCTTGAAGCCTTTAAATTTCAAGGACTTTTCAAGGACTTTCAAGGTCCAAAAGTTTGATTTTAAAGGACTTACCACAACACAAAAAGCTGCAACAAAACAAAAACACAAAAGTGACAGCTCCTCTCCACTCCCCAAATTTGGTCAACATTATATTTTAGGTAAAATTCCAATTTTCAAGGACCTTGTGCAAATTTCCAGGACTTCAAAGGTGTTTTCTAATTCAAGGACTTTCAAGGACTTTCATGGACCATGGGAACCCTGTTTAAAAGTAATTTAGTTTTTACTTCACTCAAGACTTACAGAATCGAAGTATTGATACATGCGGTAGAAAGTAAAGTGAGTAAGTGCATAGTCAAGTGAGTAAGTAGTCAAGTTCGGGGGCATGGTGCTGCATCGGTACAGGCTCAGGCTCTGCCTTGCAATCAGAGGTTTATGGGTTCGAGCCCTGACAGTGCCATCATGTTGTGGACTTGAGCAAGGCGCTTTATCTCACTAGGGATCTGTTATGAATATTGTCCATTCATAACCTCATTAATATACGCGATACATGCGATCCAATCATTTTTATTTATTTGCCCAAACGCAAACGTTGAACGCGGTTACTATAATATTCAACAGTGGACTTCCCCGCTGTCAGCGTAAATATTAGTAACCTCAGGGCGCGTCATGTTGTGCGTCAAGCCAATTGCGCGATACCATATTTGCACAGATTGTGATTCGCACTTCTGTTATTGGTCGTCCTGTTTTAGCATGATCAATTTTTGGAAAGGCAAAACATAAAAATTGTTTATTTTTGAGGATAATTATGTGTTATTTTGTAAAGTGAAGAGATGACGGTTATGAATGAGGTTAATAACTTTGCATCGGTAATATGTCGGGCATTGTGAAAAATATAAACATTTTGCTTTGGACCTTGGAATATTCCTCGGTTCCAAAGGCAAAATGTTTAGATTTTCCACAATGCCCTCCAAATAACCGATGCGCAGTTATTAACCTCTAATTGAGTGCTACACAAATGCCTTGGGCATTGTATAGCAGCTGACATATTCTAATGATAAGAAATAATTATATAGACCTTTAATGCTCTGCGTGCTAGCCATAGCCTTCAACATAAAAAAGTCCCCCCAGGTTTTGAGATATTTACTCAAAATATGAAGACCTATCTAGAGAACCACAGAACCAATACTAGGCTTGTTTGTACTCATTTTAATGCATTTTTCATTCTGATTCCAAATATGGTAATGAAAATTTACAATTCTGACATTTTTGACATTTTTTTTTAAATTGTCGTCTGCAGTCGACACCCGCGTGGAGAGAGTTAATATATGTGAAAGGTGCTGTATAAATGTGAATATTTATTTGATTTATTTTATGTAAGTAAATAGTCCAGTGAGTGAGTAAGCATCGGTAGTCAAATGACTCACTGAGTGAGTAAGTGAGTCAAATGAGTGAGTTAAGTGAGACAGTAAGTGGTCAAGTAAAGTATTCAAGTGAGAGAGTGAGTCAAGTGAGTGAGTAACTGAGTAAGCATTGTTAACAAAGTAAAAAGTAAAGTAATAGGTAAACAAGTAAGGCCAAGCAAAATGCTACATCGATATAAGGCCAAAAAAAATATGTTTGGTTGCCCTCAGCGACCGACCCAAAAAATTAGAAATCTTGGGTCAGGTTTTTTTTTTCAGTCACTTTTTCAGAAGAAACCTTAAATTTGGACAGTATCAAGGACATTTTATACTTGTTATTTACTCATTTTATTTATTAAATGCATATTTGATTAAAAACAGGCAGTATTTCCATTTAAATTCACTCCAAAATCGCACAATTTTTTACCATAAAATGATCAAGCATTTGTCAATTTGGCATTTTGGTCTAATTTGACCTACCCTAATCTTTAGAAGGACAAAAATACTTAGGGTCAGGAAAAGCACACAAATTTATTTTCCTTTCGGTTGCAATTAGAAAAATCATTGCAAAATATGTGTAAAAGAAAATGCATTAAATAATTTCCCAACCTACCTATTGTTTTTTTTGCAGCCAATTATGATGTAACCATTTTGTTGGGCCTAATTAAGCTCTAAGAGATGTACTATAACCTAGACTTAAAGCCATATTATAACATTTGCTGAGTAGAACGCCCTCAAATTTTTTTTTATTCTGGTTTTTACACAATTGTAATGTACTTTAGTCAATAAAGATACTCTGCAAAAATCAAGACACTGTAGTTTTGTCAAAATCCGGGATTTTGAATATCGGATACCGTATTACAACCGCGGGAGTAACATGCATGGGCGTTACTAGTAAATTCCAATTTTCTATGCTTTACCTCACTTGTTCTGCTCAAAATTAAAAGGGGACATATCTGACAGTAAAAGCTAACATTTTATGGAAAATAAATACTAATCTATTTTTACAGAAATGTTATAATATGGCTTTAATAAAGGATTTATTAAGAAACTAAGTAAATGTACAGGTATGTCAGTATATTATCACAAGTAAGAAACAATACTCACTGTGTTAAAAAAAATAGTATTGTATAGCAACTATAGTAAAAATACACTGTAAAAATGTTGTGTATTTTTTACCCAAGATGTTCAACTATGAGCAATTCAGTTATTGGGTAAAATCTATTGTGTTAATTGGAATATTTTTATCCAAATTTGAAATGTTTACTGTTGAACTAATGTTGTGTAAAAATTTCCCAGCATCTTAACAGTGTAAGCAAGCTTGTAACATGTATAGAGATTTACAATGATTTTCAAAAGAATTGTACAATGGTAAATCATGTGTTAAAAACAACCTTGTTCAATGGGCAGACAGACCTTTCAAGTAGGGTCGGTTGGTCAGGCCTTCCTAAAATTTTCAAAATTTGGATCGGCAACTCGGCATTCATTTTTCACAGGAAAAGATTTCCCCAATTTCTTAAAACCTGGGTAGGCCTGTAAAACAGGGTGTGGTTTTATATGTCGCCTTATTTGTAAAGCCTATATTATAGTTTTTTAAAGTGTTCTTACCAGAATAATAATATTATAATTCAAATGTTGTAACTTTAAATATATTAAAAACCGTGCAAATCCGTATTTAAATGTAGCAGAACTTATACATTAAGGGCGGGCCTTTGAAATAGGGTCAGTCAGTCAGTCAGGCTTTTTTTTTGTTGTGCAAATGACCCTAAAATCACCAAAATCTGTTAATATTTTGCAGTTTTTTGAAATACAAAAAAAAAAAAGTTTTCCTGAAATTTTAGAAACTTGGGTCAGCATTCATTTGTAGAGAAATCTATTTTCCCTGCATTACAACATTTGGTATATATTCATATCACATATCTTACTTTTTGAATAATTTTCCATGCAAAAGTAACTTTGTTTTGTCACAATTAGACAAAATAATCAAGAAAGTTGATAAGTTCCTCCTCTATATGATACAAAATAGTAAGATGTATTTTAATAAAAATAGCCCATTTTTAAAAATAAGTGTCAACTTTTAAGGAGTTTTTTTTTCTGTCAGGAAAGACTATGTTTGAAGAAAGCACAGGTTCCCCATAAGGGGCTGTGCAATAATTATAAGCCCCCGGTAAAATTTCCAAATGGTGTGCCCAAAATTGCTTTCCCCCTCCTCTCTGCCTGCCAAAAATCACTTGGCCCCCTTCTTGGCCTGCCAAAGAATCTTTGCCCCCCCCACCCTTTGCACATGCCAAAATTTGGGGATCCCAATTTGCAAACCTTATATGGTCTATATATATATATGCTGTGAGCGCAGATAGCAGGAAAATTTGCATATTTAAGCATTTCCGTACTGTTTTCCTAATCCTTTTTAGAGCGTTTTATTTTAATTGGTGCCCCATGAATGTGTGACAAAATTGCTTGCTCCTCCTCTTGGGTTGTCAAAAATTGCTTCCTTCCCCCCCCTTTCAGCTCGCCAAAAATTTCTTTCACCCCCCAATTTTACCCTCCCACCAGAGCTCATAGCCCCTAAATAGAACGGTATTTGTCACTAATAATTTTGCTCTGACCATTGACTAACATGGTTTCCTAATTATAATTTGTGGGAGAATATCAGCAAGTCTTGCAAATGCATGTTATTGACATTGGAATTTTTGTAAACAATACTTGCATGAGAATTATGGTTCTTATTGACATTCCCTTTTACAGGATTTTTTTAAACAATGATTGCATGAAAATGAAATCACCCCTGATGGGAGTCATTCATGTACATGTAATACAACTGTATACATGTGTATTGTGTGTGTGCATGTGTGCAGGTCAGGTTCTTGTTGAAATTTATATTGTGCAAATATGGTGTGTACAGAACATAATAGGAGGAAGTTTAAGGGACTGTGCGATAATTATGAGCTCTTGTGGGAGGGTAAAATTGGGGGGGAAAATTTTCTGGCAAGTCTAAAAGGGGATGCAAGCAATGTTTGGCCAGCCGAGAGGAGTGGTATGGCAAGTGATTTTTGGCACACATTCATGGGGCGACTTTCAAATAAAACACTCTAAAATGCATAGGAAAACATTACGGAAACGCTTTAATATGCAAATTTTCCTGCTCACTGCGCTCACAACATATATCTAAACCATTTATGGTTTGCAAATTGGGATCCCAAAAATTTGGCATGTGCAAAGGGGAGGGGGCAAAGTTTTTTTGGCAGACTGAGAGGGGAGCAAGCCATTTTGGCAAGCCAAGAAAGGGGTAAGGGATTTTTTGGCTAGGCGTTCGGAAATTTTCGGGGTGTCATAATTATTGCACAGCCCCTAAACAAACCACTTTGCTAAGTGCGAGAATTCTCACCATATGGTAAATCAGATATTCCAAATAATATCAAATAATATCACTCCTAATCATAATACCAATAGAAAGTATGGATTGAATCATCATTGATTATGTTGCTGTGTGCGAGAATTCTCACCATATGGTAAATCAGATATTTCAAATAATATTGCTCATATGTGACACGATATGGTCCATGGGGGCCAAAGGAGGCATTTTTGAAAATTGAGTTACTGTAATATTAGATTGTACACACAATAGGCTATCATTTACTGAAAACACCAAAGGTCTAGCATACTTGGTTCTAAAGTTATGAAGTTTTTTGACATCTATTTTCTTATGTGTTTTATTGTTTTTTACTCCATATTTTTACCTTTATCTCAGTTTCAAATTTGTCGCCTTTGGCCCCCATGGACCAGATCGTGTCACATATAAAAGCATTTGAAAGTGTAGACTGAGATGACGAGTTAGGTACAATGTTAGGTACAATGTGGATTGAATCATCAAATGATCATTGATTGCGTGATACAGTGATACATGATATGACATTTGCCCAGTCTAACATTTTTATCATAACAACTGAATGCACCTGTTGCTACTAACAAAAATGGCGGACAGTAAGCTTGTGGAAAAACTCAACCGTGATCTTTTGGAGTGTGTTCTCTGTTTGGATAGATACAAGAAACCTAGAGGACTACCTTGCCTCCATTGTTTCTGTCACGACTGTTTAGAGAGGTATTGTGGAAGACAAAAGCAAGTGTTGTGTCCCAATTGCAAGAGACCAACAGCAGTACCAAGAGAAGGAGTGTCTGGATTTCCTGCTCATTTCATCATCAACACTTTTAAAGATACACTGGATAAGGTAAGTAAATAACTAAAGCATATTATTTTGTAAATCAAATCTAATACTGGAACTAAAATTTGCAACTCACTTTGCTATGTTGCATCCAAAAACTTCGAACTTCGTCAGGCATCATCACAACATCATCGGACGCAACGTAGCAAAGTGAGTTGCAAATTCTAAGTCCAGTATTAGATTTATTTTACAAAATAATGTTTTGAACTACTGAATGAATTATCTACACCAAGAGCTAAAGCATATCTTCTTAAATATGGTAGTTACAAAACATTAACCCCATGAGAACTACCTGCCGATTGGCCAAAATGAATATTGTGTCCAATTTTGAACCAATCAAGGAGGGTTTTTAATAATAAGATCATCTGCAAATGCAAGTTTGACCATAAATAGTTTAAAGCCTAGTCATAATTGGCCATTGAAATGAGCATTTCAAGTTATCAACCAATCAGAAATGCTGTTAGATAACCAATAGTGTCCAGGGAGTTATTTTTTATGAAAATGTAGACCATGAATAAGAATGGCCTGAAATATTTGTTTTGTACAGGCACAGCAGTGGTAAAACAAAAAAAGATAATTATGAATTTGGACCATATCTGTGTGTGAGATTTTTATTTTCAAGCAAATAAGATCTTTAACTTGGTTAAGAAATTAAATTTTTTTTAAATAATTTCAAACACACTTTTTTTTTGTATGCAATGGACACATTTTTTTCTCTTTGCGGTACTTTAGCATTTTTATATTCTTAACTTTGTGTGAAAAACCCATGAGAAATGATCTAGATTTGGCAAAATTGAGACATTATGCAGAATAAGAAGACCTTGAAGTTCATTGCTACAAAATCTTAGTTTTAGATTTTGTAATATAATTTGCAATTATTAGCCAATGGCAACTGTCAGACACACATATGAGATTTGATATAATTAAAGACAGAGATAAAAAAGGTTTTATCACGTCTGACGTCATCAGTCAATCAAATTCGAGCACGGTTTGTTTACAAGTGTCGTGATGATGACTTGCTGAATGCGGCGGTATAACCGGGCGCCTTATTGTTAATTTTGCACCTTCAAACATGCAAACCATCTCAAAAGTTAGGTCTTATAGTAGGAAACTTTCTTTCACGAAGGTACCATGTCAACAATGCCTAAAAAAGCTGCTTTTTGCCTTGTAAAAGTACGTAATTTTTCGCCATTTGCTGCTATTCCTTTTCTCCGATCAGTACCAGGTAGATCAGTCTTCCTTTTACGCGCTATTAACCTGTGTAAACCAATCAAGGATCGTAATTGACAGTGACATCAGACGCGATAAAATCTTTTTATCTTTATAGTGTAGCTACTTTTTCGTGTATATTGCCCCATTATTTGGTTTAAAATACATGTGTACCTCCATTTTGGCTATTAATTCTAGCATTATTGCATCATTTTGTGAAAGAAATTTGCCTTTAAAATAAATATCCAAATACTGAATGGAAAAGTATGTCAAGACAATTTTATAGGAATATTCAAGCATGGACAATGTCCGAGCATGGATGATGTACCGGTAACATGAAATTTGTACCCATGTTTTTGTTATAGATAAAAGGAGCTGTGCAAGATGCCGTCTGTGGAAACTGTAACCTGAAGAAAGCCACATCCTTCTGTATGGACTGCAAGGAATTCTTCTGCCAAACCTGCCACACTGCACATGATACTCTCAAAGCCAACAAGGACCACAAGATTGTCAGCATTGATGATCTACATTCTGAAAAAGTTATGCTACCAGTGACTGCAGTGCTAGAATACCAGAAGTGCAAGGATCATGATGGTGAGACAAAGAAGTTCTACTGTGAGACCTGTGGGAAGCTTATTTGTAGAGACTGTATCGTGCTGAGTCACCGCCAACATGAGGTTACCGGCTTAAAAGAGGCATCAGAGAAACAGGTAGCAAAGCTGAAAGATCTTTCAAAAGGAACTGAAGATCTGAAGAATTATTGCAAAGATGCCATCAAGAAAACAGAAGATGTTGAGATGAGTCTTGCTGCTGCCTCCAAAGAAGTCAAGAAGAACCTGGAAAGGATCAAGAATGAATACCACAAGCAGGTTGATGCCATCTTCAAGAAACATGAGGTTGATGCCAGGTCAGTGGAGGTCCAGAATGCCAAGGAGCTAGGTCACATCAAGGAAAATCTTCAGACAACATTGGCTAAACTTGAAAGTGCCTGCGATCTTGCTACTAGAGTCACACAGACAGGATCCGATTACGACATCACTTCAGTCTTCCCTACCTTGTCAGCAAGTCTTGAAGAGGTAAATGAGATAACCAAGCCTGAAGCTGCATCAGAGTTACTGGGATATGTTGAGTTCAGAGCACCTGATACGGTTGATATTCCTGATGTGTTTAGTGTGCTATCGATCAAGGCACAGACCCTAGTACTCAAGCCTGGAGACAAATGGGTGCAGAGCGGGCAGTTTAGTACCATGCCTGGATTGGAGTACCCATATGAAATTGCAGTCAACAAAGATGGCGATATTGCTGTGACAAGTGATTACAGAAAAATTCAAGTATTTTCAAAGGATGGTATGGTCAAGTACACATCCCAAGGCCCTTTTGATGCACCCCTTTATAGAATTGCCACCACTGCAGACAACAAGTACATCCTCCCTGGCAAGGGTGAGATTCTGTTTTATGATAGCCAAGGCAACAGGTTGAACTATCCAAAGGCATCTACCTGTGATATGAACAATAAACCACAAAACCCTTGTACTCTCGCTGTAGACTCAAAAGGCAGGATTGTTGCAGGATTAGAGGGCAGCACCATCTCTATTCATCATGGAAATGGCCAGTTCATATCCAAGTTTAAAGCTCCATCACAACCACGCTGTCTTGCTATCACTGCAAAGGGAGATATCGCAGTTTCTTCCTACGATGATTGCACCCTACGACTGATGGATTACTCTGGTAACAATGTCAGAGTAGTGCAGCCTCCTCAAGAAGTCACTGAGTGGAAGCTTCACGGTGTCTGCTGTAGTAAGCATGGCGAGATATTTGTTGTGAATTGTGGCAACCCTAAAGCTGTATATCGGTATACAGCAGATGGTGATCAGTATCTAGGATGTGTCATCACAGGACTTAATTACCCAATGGGTATTGCTATCTCAGAAGATGGACATCAACTGTTTCTTGTAGAACACCTTCAGCATTCAGTGAAGATATTCCAAAGACAGTAACTGGCTGTTGATATCCCTACAGGCAGGCCCGTACGCAGGATTTTTTTTAGGGGGTGCTGATTTTGTGAAAAGTGGACTTTCTCCCCCAAATTTGGACCTTTTTTGACCAAAAAAGCGTAAAAAACCTGATTTTTTTGCTCGCTACGCTTGCAAATTCTAAAATGTTGGGACTTTTTGTATACTTTTGCCAATTTGGGGAGGTGCGGTCGCATCCCCTGCACCCCCCTGCGTACGGGCCTGCCTACAGGTACTGGTCTGCTATCTTAACGAATGGACAGTTATTTGCAGCTGAATATATCAAAAAGATGGCGCTTGTCACACTGTTGGCCTGAAAGGATGTTAGTGAAGACCAACTGTTATTACCAGCTATCTTCATTAGATAGCAAATCATTTGGTAGTGACAATATTGAGATGGGAAACTGAAAATATAATTTTGTACCACACATATGTTCACCATTACCAAGCAGCATAGGCCAATGATATTATGATCAAAATTTGTGAAAAATTTTCTTTATATATATATATGTCAAGTACTTTGTATTTATCATGCATTAGTTTTGGCATGCTTTAAAACAGGGTTCCCACATCTTGAAGCCTTTAAAATTCAAGGACTTTTCAAGGACTTTCAAGGTCCAAAGCATGATTTTCAAGGACTTACAACAACACAAAAAGCTGCATATTAACGAAAGTGACAGCTCCTCTCCTGACCCCAAATTTGGTCAAAATTATATGCATTTTCAAGTGCTTTCAAGGACCTTGTGCAAATTTCCAGGACTTCAAGGCCTTCAAAAGGTGTTTTCAAATTCAAGGACTTTCATGGACCGTGGGAACCCTGTTTAAAAGTAATTTAGTTTTTACTTGACTCAAGACTTACAGAATCTAACTAAGTATTGATACATGCGGTAGAAAGTAGATAAGTAAGTGCATATAGTCAAGTGAGTAAATAGTCAAGTGAGTGAGTAAGTAGTCAAGTTAGGGGACATGATGCTGCATCGGTACATGTTCTGCTGTTATGAATACTATCCATTGAGTGACACCCAAAGGTTCAAGCATGCCTTGGGCATTGTATGGCAGCTGAAATATTCTAATGACAAGTAAATGTATAGACCTTTAATATATGTGAAAGGTGCTGTATAAATGTGAATATTTATTTGATTTATTTTATGTAAGTAAATAGTCCAGTGAGTGAGTAAGCATCGGTAGTCAAATGACTCACTGAGTGTCGGAGTAAGTGAGTCAAATGAGTGAGTCAAGTGAGTCAGTAAGTGGTCAAGTAAGTATTCAAGTGAGTGAGTGAGTCAAGTGAGTAAGTAACTGAGTAAGCAGTGTTAACAAAGTAAAAAGTAAAGTATTAGGTAAACAAGTAAGGCCAAGTAAAATGCTACATTGGTATAAAAAAAAAAAAAAAATATGTTTGGTTGCCCTCAGCGACCGACCCAAAAAATTAGAAATCTTGGGTCAGGTTTTTTTTTCCAGTCACTTTTTCAGAAGAAACCTTAAATTTGGACAGTATCAAGGACATTTTATACTTGTTATTTACTCATTTTATCTATTAAATGCATATTTGATTAAAAACAGGCAGTATTTCCATTTAAATTCACTCCAAAATCGCACAATTTTTTACCATAAAATGATCAAGCATTTGTCAATTTGGCATTTTGGTCTAATTTGACCTACCCTAATCTTTAGGAGGACAAAAATAATTAGGGTCAGGAAAAGCACACAAATTTATTTTCCTTTCGGTTGCAATTAGAAAAATCATTGCAAAATATGTGTCTGTAAAAGAAAATGCATTAAAAAATCTCCCAACCTACCTATTGTATTTTTAGCAGCCAATTATGACGATGTAACCATTTTGTTGGGCCTAACTAATCTGTAAGAGATGTACTATAACCTAAACTTAGTAAAGGATTTATTAAGAGACTAAGTAAATGTAAAGGTATATCAGTTTATTATTACTAGTAAGAAAAAGTTAGTATTGTATAGCAAGTATAGTAAAAATACACTGTCAAAATGTTGTGTATTTTTACCCAAGTTGTTCAACTATGAGCAATTCAGTTATTGGGTAAAATTTGTTGTGTTAATTTGAATATTTTTATCCAAATTTGAGTTGTTTACTGTTGAACTAATGTTGATATAAAATTGGATCGGTTGAGCCCATATTTATTGGTCGAGCTATGAGTTTTAAAATATTGGATGAGACGTAGTCGAGTCCAATATTTTACAACTCATAGCGAGACCAATAAATATTGGGCGTAAAGCATCCAATATATTATTATGTTTTGGATCCAATAGTATCACAACTTGGATCCATCAAAACATAATAATGTGTAAAAATGTCCCAGCATCTTAACACTGTAAGCAAGCTTGTAACATGTATAGAGATTTACAATAATTTTCAAAAGAATTGTACAACGGCAAATCATGTGTTAGGCGACACAAAAAAACCTTGTTCTACTTCTATGGGCAGACGGACCTTTCAAGAAGGGTCGGTCGGTCAGGCCTTCCTAAAATTTTCGAAATTTGGGTCGGCAACTCGGGCATTCATTTTTCACAGGAAAAGATTTCCCCAATTTCTTAAAACCTGTGTAGGTCAGGCCTGTAAAACAGGGTGTGGTTTTATGTCGCCTTATTTGTATAGCCTATATTATGGTTTTTTAAAGTGTTTCTTACCAGAATAATAATATTATAATTCAAATGTTGTAACTTTAAATATATTAAAATCCGTGCAAATCCGTATTTAAATGTAGCAGAACTTATACATTAAGGGCGGGCCTTTGAAATAGGGTCAGTCAGTCAGTCAGGCTTTTTTTTTGTTGTGCAAATGACCCTAAAATCACCAAAATCTGTTAATATTTTGCAGTTTTTGAAATACAAAAAAAAAAAGTTTTCCTGAAATTTTAGAAACTTGGGTCAGCATTCATTTGTACAGAAATCTATTTTCCCTGCATTACAACATTTGGTATATATTCATATCACATATCTTACTTTTTGAATAATTTTCCATGCAAAAGTAACTTTGTTTTGTCACAATTAGACAAAATAATCAAGAAAGTTGATAAGTTCCTCCTCTATATGGTACAAAATAGTAAGATGTATTTTAATAAAAATAGCCCATTTTTAAAAATAAGTGTCAACTTTTAAGGAGTTTTTTTTTTCTGTCAGGAAAGACTATGTTTGAAGAAAGCACAGGTTCCCCATAAGGGGCTGTGCAATAATTATAAGCCCCCGGTAAAATTTCCAAATGGTGTGCCCAAAATTGCTTTCCCCCCTCCTCTCTGCCTGCCAAAAATCACTTGGCCCCCCTTCTTGGCCTGCCAAAGAATCTTTGCCCCCCCCACCCTTTGCACATGCCAAAATTTGGGGATCCCAATTTGCAAACCTTATATGGTCTATATATATATATGCTGTGGATGAGATAGCAGGAAAATTTGCATATTTAAGCATTTCGTACTGTTTTCCTAATCCTTTTAGAGCGTTTTATTTTAATTGGTGCCCCATGAATGTGTGACAAAAATTGCTTGCTCCTCCTCTTGGGTTGTCAAAAATTGCTTCCTCCCCCCCCCCCTTTCAGTTCGCCAAAAATTTCTTTCACCTCCCCCCCCTCCCCAATTTTACCCTCCCACCAGAGCTCATAGCCCCTAAATAGAACAGTATTTGTCACTAATAATTTTGCTCTGACCATTGACTAACATGGTTTCCTAATTATAATTTGTGGGAGAATATCAGCAAGTCTTGCAAATGCATGTTATTGACATTCCCTTTAAAGGGAATTTTTGTAAACAATACTTGCATGAGAATTATGGTTCTTATTGACATTCCCTTTTACAGGATTTTTTAAACAATGATTGCATGAAAATGAAATCACCCCTGATGGGAGTCATTCATGTACATGTAATACAACTGTATACATGTGTATTGTGTGTGTGCATATGTGCAGGTCAGGTTCTTGTTGAAATTTATATTGTGCAAATATGGTGTGTACAGAACATAATAGGAGGAAGTTTAAGGGACTGTGCGATAATTATGAGCTCTTGTGGGAGGGTAAAATTGGGGGAAAAATTTCTGGCAAGTCTAAAAGGGGATGCAAGCAATGTTTGGCCAGCCGAGAGGAGTGGTATGGCAAGTGATTTTTGGCACACATTCATGGGGCGACTTTCAAATAAAACACTCTAAAATGCTTAGGAAAACAGTACGGAAACGTTTAATATGCAAATTTTCCTGCTTGCTGCACTTGCAACATATATCTAGACCATTTATGGTTTGCAAAATTGGAATCCCAAAAATTTGGCATGTGCAAAGGGGAGCAAAGATTTTTGGCGGGCCAAGAGGGTGGGCAAGCTATTTTGGCAGGCCAAAAAGGGGGGGCAAGGATTTTGGTGAGACGTTAGGAAATTTTTTTTTCTTTTTCTTGCACAGCCCTAAACAAACCACTTTGCTAAGTGCGAGAATTCTCACCATATGGTAAATCAGATATTCCAAATAATATTAAATAATATCACTCCTATAGCATAATACCAATTGAAAGTATGGATTGAATCGTCATTGATTATGTTGCTGTGTGCGAGAATTCTCACCATATGGTAAATCAGATATTTCAAATAATATTGCTCATATGTGACATGATATGGTCCATGGGGGCCAAAGGAGGCATTTTTGAAAATTGAGTTATTGTAATTATTAGATTATACATACAATAGGCTATCATATACTGAAAACACCAAAGGTCTAGCATATTTGGTTCTAAAGTTATGAAGTTTTTTGATATCTATTTTCTTATGTGTTTTATTGTTTTTTACTCCATATTTTTACCTTTATCTCAGTTTCAAATTTGCCGCCTTTGGCCCCCATGGACCAGATCGTGTCACATATAAAAGCATTAATACCAATTGAAAGTGTAGACTGAGATGACGAGTTAGGTACAATGTTAGGTACAATGTGGATTGAATCATCAAATGATCATTGATTGCGTGATACAGTGATACATGATATGACATTTGCCAGTCTAACATTTTTATCATAACAACTGAATGCACCTGTTGCTACTAACAAAAATGGCGGACAGTAAGCTTGTGGAAAAACTCAACCGTGATCTTTTGGAGTGTGTTCTCTGTTTGGATAGATACAAGAAACCTAGAGGACTACCTTGCCTCCATTGTTTCTGTCAAGACTGTTTAGAGAGGTATTGTGGAAGACAAAAGCAAGTGTTGTGTCCCAATTGCAAGAGACCAACAGCAGTACCAAGAGAAGGAGTGTCTGGATTCCCTGCTCATTTCATCATCAACACTTTAAAAGATACACTGGATAAGGTAAGTAAATAACTAAAGCATATTATTTTGTAAATCAAATCTAATACTGGAACTAAAATTTGCAACTCACTTTGCTATGTTGCATCCAAAAACTTCGAACTTCGTCAGGCATCATCACAACATCATCGGACGCAACGTAGCAAAGTGAGTTGCAAATTCTAAGTCCAGTATTAGATTTATTTTACAAAATAATGTTTTGAACTACTGAATGAATTATCTACACCAAGAGCTAAAGCATATCTTCTTAAATATGGTAGTTACAAAAACATTAACCCCATGAGAACTACCTGCCGATTGGCCAAAATGAATATTGTGTCCAATTTTGAACCAATCAAGGAGGGTTTTTAATAATAAGATCATCTGCAAATGCAAGTTTGACCATAAATAGTTTAAAGCCTAGTCATAATTGGCCATTGAAATGAGCATTTCAAGTTATCAACCAATCAGAAATGCTGTTAGATAACCAATAGTGTCCAGGGAGTTATTTTTATGAAAATGTAGACCATGAATAAGAATGGCCTGAAATATTTGTTTTGTACAGGCACAGCAGTGGTAAAACAAAAAAAGATAATTATGAATTTGGACCATATCTGTGTGTGAGATTTTTATTTTCAAGCAAAAAAGATCTTTAACTTGGTTAAGAAATTAAATTTTTTTTAAATAATTTCAAAGACACTTTTTTTTTGTATGCAATGGACACATTTTTTTCTCTTTGCGGTACTTTAGCATTTTTATATTCTTAACTTTGTGTGAAAAACCCATGAGAAATGATCTAGATTTGGCAAAATTGAGACATTATGCAGAATAAAAAGAAAACAAACGTCACAATGATATCATCATTTTCTCCTCAAATTTCTGATTTTTACATGATTGAGAGGTGTGCATTGATATTCTAAAATTCCATGTGAAAATCAGACCTTGAAGTTCATTGCTACAAAATCTTAGTTTTAGATTTTGTAATATAATTTGCAATTATTAGCCAATGGCAACTGTCAGACACACATATGAGATTTGATATAATTAAAGACAGAGATAAAAAAGATTTTATCACGTCTGACGTCATCAGTCAATCAAATTCGAGCACGGTTTGTTTACAAGTGTCGTGATGATGACTTGCTGAATGCGGCGGTATAACCGGGCGCCTTATTGTTAATTTTGCACCTTCAAACATGCAAACCATCTCAAAAGTTAGGTCTTATAGTAGGAAACTTTCTTTCACGAAGGTACCATGTCAACAATGCCTAAAAAAGCTGCTTTTTGCCTTGTAAAAGTACGTAATTTTTCGCCATTTGCTGCTATTCCTTTTCTCCGATCAGTACCAGGTAGATCAGTCTTCCTTTTACACGCTATTAACCTGTGTAAACCAATCAAGGATCGTAATTGACAGTGACATCAGACGCGATAAAATCTTTTTATCTTTATAGTGTAGCTACTTTTTCGTGTATATTGCCCCATTATTTGGTTTAAAATACATGTGTACCTCCATTTTGGCTATTAATTCTAGCATTATTGCATCATTTTGTGAAAGAAATTTGCCTTTAAAATAAATATCCAAATACTGAATGGAAAAGTATGTCAAGACAATTTTATAGGAATATTCGAGCATGGACAATGTCCGAGCATGGATGATGTACCGGTAACATGAAATTTGTACCCATGTTTTTGTTATAGATAAAAGGAGCTGTGCAAGATGCCGTCTGTGGAAACTGTAACCTGAAGAAAGCCACATTCTTCTGTATGGACTGCAAGGAATTCTTCTGCCAAACCTGCCACACTGCACATGATACTCTCAAAGCCAACAAGGACCACAAGATTGTCAGCATTGATGATCTACATTCTGAAAAAGTTATGCTACCAGTGACTGCAGTGCTAGAATACCAGAAGTGCAAGGATCATGATGGTGAGACAAAGAAGTTCTACTGTGAGACCTGTGGGAAGCTTATTTGTAGAGACTGTATCGTGCTGAGTCACCGCCAACATGAGGTTACCGGCTTAAAAGAGGCATCAGAGAAACAGGTAGCAAAGCTGAAAGATCTTTCAAAAGGAACTGAAGATCTGAAGAATTATTGCAAAGATGCCATCAAGAAAACAGAAGATGTTGAGATGAGTCTTGCTGCTGCCTCCAAAGAAGTCAAGAAGAACCTGGAAAGGATCAAGAATGAATACCACAAGCAGGTTGATGCCATCTTCAAGAAACATGAGGTTGATGCCAGGTTAGTGGAGGTCCAGAATGCCAAGGAGCTAGGTCACATCAAGGAAAATCTTCAGATAACAATGGCTAAACTTGAAAGTGCCTGCGATCTTGCTACTAGAGTCACACAGACAGGATCCGATTACGATATCACATCAGTCTTCCCTACCTTGTCAGCAAGTCTTGAGGAGATGAATGAGATGACCAAGCCTGAAGCTGCATCAGAGTCGCTGGGATATCTTGAGTTCAGAGCACCTGATATTGTTGATATTCCCGATGTATTTAGTGTGTTATCGATCAAGCCACAGACCCTAGTACTCAAGCCTGGAGACAAATGGGTGCAGAGCGGGCAGTTTAGTACCTTGCCTGGATTGGAGTACCCATATGCAATTGCAGTCAACAAAGATGGTGATATTGCTGTGACAGATAGTTCTTACAATCCCTGCCAAGTATTCTCAAAGGATGGTAAAGTCAAGTACACATTCCAAGGCCCTTTTGATGTAGATGTTTATAGAATTGCCTCCACTATGGACAACAAGTACGTCCTCTCTGGCAAGGGTGAGATTCTGTTTTATGATAGCCAAGGCAACAGGTTGAACTATCCCAAGGCATCTACCTTTGATATGAGTAATAAACCTCAATACCCTTTTGCTTTTGCTGTAGACACAACAGGCATGATTGTAGCAGGATTAATGGGCAGCACAATCTCTATTCATCATGGAAATGGCCAGTTCATATCCAAGTTTAATGCTCCATCGCAACCACGCTGGCTTGGTATAACTGCAAAGGGAGATATTGCAGTTTCTTCCTGCGATAATTGCACCCTACAACTGATGGATTACTCTGGTAACAATGTCAGAGTAGTGCAGCCTCCTCAAGAAGTCACTAAGTGGGACCCATGGTCTATCTGCTGTAGTAAGCAAGGTGAGATATTTGTAGTGAATCGTGGCAAACCTAAAGCTGTATATCGGTACACAGCAGATGGTGAGCAGTGTCTGGGATGTGTTATTACAGGACTTGAATACCCAAGCAGTATGGCTATCTCAGAAGATGGACAGCAATTGTTTCTAGTAGAATTCAGTCAGGTGGCAGTGAAGATATTCCAAAGACAATAACTGCCTTATGATATTCCTACAGGTACTGGTCTGCTATCTTAAAGGATGGACAGCGTTATTTGCAGCTGAATATATCAAAATGATTATAAGGGACAAAAAAAATAATTGTTTGTTTGTCCTCCACAGCTTTGAAAGAGGTTTCATTTAGTACCAAAATATATTTGATCAACTTTTCAGAAATAGGAGAAAAAGAGGGTGCAATGAAGGTTCTGGTTTGTTTTTGTTTTTTTGACACCCTGTATGTAGTAAGTCAAGTGAGTTAATTAACAAGTGAGTTAATTAACAAGTGAGTTAATTAACATGATCAAGGGGAATGAGTCACATGTAGGCGACCCTGGTCGAAAATGAGTTTTACATAATTATGTTTCTCATGAGGACATTTAGAGCTTTCAGAAACTGAAAACCCCATGTTGATATGACTTTTCTTTGTGAAGTTACATCAATTTATCAATCGCTGAAAACAATATAAAACAAAAGAATTTTAACACTTTCTTTGCCAATATCTCAAAATCAATATTAGCGACATCCGACTCATTTCTTTGATGATCGTGTCACATATAACAATAACATGTATACATGTATAGAGATTAACTTGTAATTTACAGAGAATTATCAAAAGAATTGTATTATGGCAAATTGTGTTAGGCGACAAAAAGCAACCCTGTTCTACGGGCAGACGAACCTTTCAAGTAGGGATGGCCAGGCCTTTCTGAAATTTTCAAAATTTGCTTCGGCATTCATTTTTCCTCAATTTTTTTTAATCCAGGTCGGTCGGCCCTGTAAAACAGGAGTTTTTTTTAACGCCTTAGTTGTATATATTCTAGTTTTATAAAGTGTTTCTTATCAGGATAATGTTATAATTCATATGTTGTAACTTTAAATATGTGTATATAAACAGTACTGAGGCGATGAAAAAACCACCATTCTCTGGGTGGACAGACATTTGAAATAGGGTCAGTCAGTCAGACTTTTTTTTGTGTGCAAATGACTCTAAAAATCACCAAAATCTGTAAATAATTTGCAGTTTTTTTAAATACCTCCTAAAACAATGTTTTTCAGACATTTTTGAATTGTTTTTTTAAATCTGTAAAAAGATAACATTGTAATTTGTCATAATATACAATTTCTGTAAAAGATAAAGTACTTTTTTTTTGTTATTCACTTATTTACACAGATATTATAGTCTGAAAAATATATTGGACCAAAAATATTAGTGGACTGGACCAAAAATGAATTTTACATAATATTTCTTTTCATTTCTCATAATTTAGAACGTTATGATCCGGATGAGAAGAAAAATTAGCAATAAAATGCAGCTATTTACTTGTTTTTATCATTTAAGGTAGGAATTGGATAATATGCCTTAAGGAAGATTTATGGAATTAAGGAAGGTTTATCCTTCAAATTTATGAGAGAAAGAAAGGGGAATGCCTTCAGTCAAGGGAATCACATTGATATATTTACTTTTGGGCAATTTCAGTAAAATCTAAGTAATGCTTGTTATGAACATGGCCACAGACAGGGGAGTAATCAGGGGGGAGCTAGGGGAAAACTTGGGACAAATAGGGATAACAAAGAGTAAATTGTACTTAAAATGACTAAAAATGGGACAAAAAAAATTGGCCACAGATTCCAAGTGTCCTTAACATATATCTACAATAGTGCTTGCTTTGTAATTCAGTAGTATCAGGGATATAGAATATTTAAATCTGATTTTGTTATTGACTTAAATTGATATCATTAAAAATATTTGAAAGAATTCGAAGAAATTTCAAAGCTCCGAACATTTGTTGGTCTCCTATAGGTGGGGTGTGGGTGTGTGTGTGTGTGATGTAGTCGGCTGGAATTTATCCGATGTTTTTGCGCAACTTGCACCATATACATGACACTAGCCTATGGTAAATCCGCCATCTTGGATTGTCGCCCGTGGAGGACAGATAATGTACCTCAAGCATTACCATGATACTGAAATCGATCAATTGATTATTTGCATCTGTAAGCATTACAAAGGTTTCGTCCAGTCCAGTGCACTGTGCTACCACAACACCTACCACACATTTTGGTACTTTGAATTGTTTGAACGTTTGCCAGCGCGCACATAGTGATATAATCCGCATGGTACATAAGTTGCCTCCACAAGCGACATACAAACATGATGGTGTGAGCCCGGGGGTGCAAGTTATAGCCTACTCTTTGATTCTACCTCATTGGGACTGGGGGGGGGGTAATTGGTACAAATGACCATATGTGACACGATCTGGTCCATGGGGGCCAGAGGCGGCAAATTTGAAACTGAGATAAAGGTAAAAATATGGAGTAAAAAATAACAAAAAAATACATTAGAAAACAGACATCAACAAACTCCATAACTTTAGAATCAAGTATGCTAGACCTTTGGTGTGTTCAGTAAATGATAGCCTATTGTAAGTAGGCCTATAATGTAATAATTACAGTAACTCAATTTTCAAAAATGCCTCCTTTGGCCCCCATGGACCAGATCGTATCCTGTCACATATGGGGATGTGCCACAAAACATGGGTAGCATTTTCGGCCTTTTGGTATATCAATGACCTCTTTTTTCTAGGCCGCATATGGATGGGTCCTTCTTTCAAAATTTTCTCAATTTTTTTTGGAAAATACCCCAATTGTGCCTCACTGTAGCCAAAATTGTTGAAATTTCCTCAAAATTTGGGGGAAAGTTGTAAAATTAAAGACAATTTGTATTAAATTTGGCCAAAAATTTTTAATTTTGGTGTATCAATAGGTCCAAATTCCTTGAAAAATTGATATATTCATGGGTCCAGTTTCAAATTCTCAGTGGCACACCCCTACCCAAACCAAACTTGGGTACCCCCGGCATTGTGACAACTTCAATATTTTTAACAGGTATGCTGGGGTATGAGAAATATGGAAACCGTTGCACACATAAAAACCTTTTAAGTCAGGTCCAGCACAGATGGTTTCTGTGAAAATTCATCAAAATTGACCGTGCTTACAGACACAGGTTATCTTGTAGAATACCCTACCATTCACATACAAGTTTATACACTGTTCTTAAATATCCCACTGAAAACCTACAGTGATAGGGTATTCTAAAAGAATGCTAAAACATGCAACCCCATTTGTTTCCCATGAAGTACAAGCAAAACTTTTTCATACTGTGCCATTTCTTTTTACACAGAAACTGTTGTTTATTGATAAATTAAATGATATAATATAGATAAATGCACTGTATTTGTGTCTTAATATTTTCTGCTATGACCATTGATCAACAAGTATCCTAATCATAATATGTGGGAGAATATCAGTATGTCTTGCAAAGGAATTATGTATGTTACAGAAATTCCCTTTTAAGGAATTTTTTTAACAATGATTGCATGAGAATTATTAAAATCATCCCTGATGAAAGTCATTACCAATATAGGTTTTTGTGTCTGGTTTTAAGTTCAGGTTCTTGTTGAATTTTATGTTGTGCACAGAACAATAGAGGAAGTATAAACAAAAAAACTTTGCTGTGGTCGACAATTCTCACCATGATATCGTAAATCAGATATTTCAAATAATAACGCTCATAAGCATATTAAAAGTGTGGATTAACTCATCAAATGATCATTGATTGTGTGATACAATGATATGACATTTGCCCAGTGTAACATTTTAATCATAACAACTGAGTGCACCCATTTGCTATCAATAAAATGGCGGAGAGTAAGCTTGTGGAAAAACTTAACCGTGATCTTTTGGAGTGTGGGATCTGTTTGGATCGCTATAAGAAGCCTAGAGGACTACCATGCCTCCATTGCTTCTGTCACGGCTGCTTAGAGAATTACTGCAAGGGACAGAGGTACGTGTTGTGTCCACACTGTAAGAGACCAACAGCAGTACCAAAAGAAGGAGTATCAGGATTCCCTAATCATTTCATTATCAACACTTTAAAAGATACACTTGATCAGGTAAGTAAACAGCCAAAACATATTCTTAAATCTTATAGTTATAAGAACATCAGTTTTTTAATTTAAAAAAAATCTAGACCGTTAGAACGTTCGTTTACATTGGCTATACCAATTGAGAATGTTTGAATACAAAAGGAATGACACATTGATTGCATTTATGAAATTTGTTAGCAGTTTACCATTTTGAATTGAAATAGATATCTATACGTATATATTAATATCAATGCATGGGCAAACTGCTCAGTATGCACGTTGTTCAATGTAGCAGTTTACCATACAGATTACCATTATGGGTTTCCACTTTACACCCTTGACTATTCGTGTTTTAATTGCGTGAATCATTGCTAAATTATGAATTCATTATTTTCTATGCTTCTTTTTTCTTTCTTTGTATTAAAAAGAAAGAAAGAAAGAAAGAAAGAAAGAAAGAAAGAAAGAAAGAAAGAAAGAAAGAAAGAAAGAAAGAAAGAAAGAAAGAAAAGAAGGAAAGAAAGATCAATTAATGAATCAATGAAAGAATGAGCGAAAGACATTTTAAATAAAATACTTAGTTTCAATCAATGAAAGAATGAACGAAAGCCATTTTAAATAAATAAAAACATGAACGTGGAAAAAAAGTTGAAGTGACCGCTTATAGGTTCAAATTGCAAGCACCTTAATCATGAAGCTCACGTGGCCGAGTGGTTAAGGCAGAGGTCTTGTAAACCTGAGGGTCTGGGTTCGATTCCCAGGCGGTGTCACTTTTTCTGTCTCATTTATTATTTGCGACGGTGAACCCGATGAAAATTTTTGTTTATTATAAATACATGAAGTATACATTTTTGCTTTTTTTTTACTGTCTTTCTGTCTTTCTCTGTTTGATTACTTTATTTAATCATTTGAATACATGAATACAAAAGCCACCTAAGTCCATAGGAAGTGATTTTGAGAGAAAAACCCGTGTATCATTTTAATTCCTTCAGTTAGATTTACCTGGTCAATATGGTAAGTTTTACGTGCAAATGAGTGGATTAACCTGTATTAGGTATGACGATTAGCATTTCAGGGACTTCGTGGGGTTCATTTTAAATTTTGGACTTAGGTGGTTTTTTGAATCATATACAAAGACAACAATGTTAGAATGAGATTACCACTAGTAAGATAATACAAAATAAAGCACACAGGTATGTATAATGTTGATAATCATTCTGCCATGTAATATAAACCACACACTTTCCTTTATTAAACCCATTTTTTGTTCAATAGTCACTCTCTAGCAATGAATGTGTTACAAGTGGACTTTTATACATAATGGATTTCAATCAATGTGTTACAAGACTCAAATCATGGAAGTGGGTGATTCTTTCATACATGCTATTTTTCACATGCTTAATAGACACAGAGAATGAATTTGAGTTGTTCTTTCATACATATGACAGGCCTATGTATAGCAACAATTTCCCATGCTTAAATCAATTTGGCCAAAGTATGGACTTAGGTGGCTTTTGTATTCATATATTCATTTCTTTATTTCTTTCCCAAAAGCTCCCAAATGAAATACTTTCCGATTTAAATGTGATCTTATAATAGTCCACAAACCCCCTCCGCTCTACCCCACATACATCCCACGCCCTACACCATGCACGCACACACACACACACATTATACACACACAAAATTGTGAAGCACAAATCTGCTGAAGCCTATTGTTACATCATGTCAAAAACAAGTTAATGCTATCTACTGAAGATAGTCGTAGTTTATTATTTACATCATTACAAATCGTAACGCATATGCGGTTTTAGTATTAAATTAAAACTCAATTTTCTTTTTTCTAACGCTCATTCACCTATCTAACAAGTGCTATGAAGGTGAACTTTAATATTAATTTTAAAAATAAATTAGGGAACTCGGAATCATGCAGCTTAGAGCCGTAATTACGAGATATGTGTTTGAAATGATTTCTCGGTTTTGAGATATATAGCATAAAAATTTCATTAAATGCGTGTAAGTTGGAGTATAGGGGTGTTTCAGTGCCCACTCCCTGAACCAACCAATTTCTTTATCAACAATTGTATTATGATTCCTAAGTATATGGTCTACTTCCAAATCCTGTGAAATATGAAGCTCATACAACATTCTGTTTTTGAGTTATGGGACAAAAACGACATTTTAGAGCAGTTTAGAGCTATAATTGCAGAATGTGTGTATTTTAGCATAGGGGTGATTGCAGTGACCACTTCCTAAAGAAACCAATTTCTTTATCAACAATTTTGTTATGATTCCAAAGCATATGATCCACTCTCAAATCGTATGCAATGAGAAGCTCATCGACATTCCGCTTTTGAGTTATGAGACAAAAGCGAAATTTAGATGAAATATTTTGCATTCGGCAGAGACAATCTACGAAAAAAGTCCTTGGAACGCTTGGTACACTCTGTCGAAATTCGTGCAGAAGTTCATATGATCATGGAAATGATGTATATCTTGCCTGGGAACAAGCATGACATCTACAACAATGATTTACCCTTCCCTCTCCCCATCAATCAATGTTGGAACACATTGGAAACCGCTGAAGACTTTGGTATTTCTCAACATTGCGCGGGGAGAGGGGTGACAGTTTTCCGTTATTTTTACACGCAAGCTGTTCCAAGACTTTTTTCGTTGATTGTCTCTACCGAATGCAAAATATTTCATCTAAATTTCGCTTTTGTGTCATAACTCAAAAACGGAATGTTGTATGAGCTTCATATTGCACACGATTTGAGAGTGGATTATATGCTTTGGAATCATAACAAAATTGTTGATAAAAAAATTGGTTTATTTAGGGAGTGGTCACTGAAACCATCCCCTATGCTAAACAACACACGTTTCGTAATTATGGCTCTAAACTGCTCTAAAATGTCATTTTTGTCCCATAACTTAAAAAACAAAATGTGGTATGAGCTTCATATTGCACACGATTTGGGAGTATATAATATCCCTTTGAATCATAATAAAATTGTTGATAAAGATGTTGGATTATTTAGGAATGGTCACTGAAAACACCTCCTATGCTAAATTACACACATTTCGTAATTATGACTAAAATCTCGTTTTTGTCTCATAATTCAAAAACACTACAAATATAGATTTTAAAAAAAATATTACAATGTTTTGCAGCATGTTTTTCAAAATGTTTTTGAATTTTATTAAAACGTTCTGTACCCCTTTATAGTATAACCCAACATGTAAATGTTTTCTGTAAAACTTGCGCTTGCTGAGTATAGGCTTATCCGAACGAATCAGAAAGATTATGATGTAACAATTTGAAACAACTCATTTCTGAATATTATTTATAATAAAATACGCTTTTGCAGTGAGAAAAAAAAAGAAGAAAAAAAAAAAAAGAAGGCAACAATTGAATACACTTAAAGAAAAAAAAATCGAACACAACGGGGATTCGAACCATTCGCAACAATCAATAGTCAAAAGATAACCAGTCGAAGGACTAAGCCGTGCTATGCCCACGCTGCCATTTCGCAATCAAGTAACCAGTTTTGGTCTTTTATAGTAGTCAGGTATCGGGAAAGTGTAAAGCTGTATAGTGCAAATGGCAAAGTGCATCAGTTCACCATAATGACAAAATGGTCCAAAATCGACCTTTTATGGTTTTTAGGCCGCATCTCATGAATCGTGACGTTCGTTTACATTGGCTATACCAATTGAGAATGTTTGAATACAAAAGGAATGACACATTGATTGCATTTATGAAATTTGTTAGCAGTTTACCATTTTGAATTGAAATAGATATCTATACGTATATATTAATATCAATGCATGGGCAAACTGCTCAGTATGCACGTTGTTCAATGTAGCAGTTTACCATACAGATTACCATTATGGGTTTCCACTTTACACCCTTGACTATTCGTGTTTTAATTGCGTGAATCATTGCTAAATTATGAATTCATTATTTTCTATGCTTCTTTTTTCTTTCTTTGTATTAAAAAGAAAGAAAGAAAGAAAGAAAGAAAGAAAGAAAGAAAGAAAGAAAGAAAGAAAGAAAGAAAGAAAGAAAGAAAGAAAGAAAGAAAGAAAGAAAGAAAGAAAGAAAGAAAGAAAGAAAGAAAGAAAGAAAAGAAGGAAAGAAAGATCAATTAATGAATCAATGAAAGAATGAGCGAAAGACATTTTAAATAAAATACTTAGTTTCAATCAATGAAAGAATGAACGAAAGCCATTTTAAATAAATAAAAACATGAACGTGGAAAAAAAGTTGAAGTGACCGCTTATAGGTTCAAATTGCAAGCACCTTAATCATGAAGCTCACGTGGCCGAGTGGTTAAGGCAGAGGTCTTGTAAACCTGAGGGTCTGGGTTCGATTCCCAGGCGGTGTCACTTTTTCTGTCTCATTTATTATTTGCATGACGGTGAACCCGATGAAAATTTTTGTTTATTATAAATACATGAAGTATACATTTTTGCTTTTTTTTTACTGTCTTTCTGTCTTTCTCTGTTTGATTACTTTATTTAATCATTTCTTTATTTCTTTCCCAAAAGCTCCCAAATGAAATACTTTCCGATTTAAATGTGATCTTATAATAGTCCACAAACCCCCTCCGCTCTACCCCACATACATCCCACGCCCTACACCATGCACGCACACACACCCACACATTATACACACACAAAATTGTGAAGCACAAATCTGCTGAAGCCTATTGTTACATCATGTCAAAAACAAGTTAATGCTATCTACTGAAGATAGTCGTAGTTTATTATTTAAAGAAAATTGAGTTTTTCTGTCTCATTTATTATTTGCGACGGTGAACCCGATGAAAATTTTTGTTTATTATAAATACATGAAGTATACATTTTTGCTTTTTTTTTACTGTATTTCTGTCTTTCTCTGTTTGATTACTTTATTTAATCATTTCTTTATTTCTTTCCCAAAAGCTCCCAAATGAAATACTTTCCGATTTAAATGTGATCTTATAATAGTCCACAAACCCCTCCGCTCTACCCCACATACATCCCACGCCCTACACCATGCACGCACACACACCCACACATTATACACACACAAAATTGTGAAGCACAAATCTGCTGAAGCCTATTGTTACATCATGTCAAAAACAAGTTAATGCTATCTACTGAAGATAGTCGTAGTTTATTATTTACATCATTACAAATCGTAACGTACATGCGGTTTTAGTATTAAATTAAAACTCAATTTTCTTTTTTATTTACACGCAAGCGTTCCAAGACTTTTTTCGTTGATTGTAGGTCACATCAAGGAAACAATTCAGACAACATTGGTTATACTTGAAAGTGCCTGCGATCTTGCTACTAGAGTCACACAGACAGGATCCGATTACGACATCACATCAGTCTTCCCTACCTTGTCAGCAAGTCTTCAGGAGCTGTATGAGACAGCCAAGCCTGTAGCTGTACCAGAGTCGCTAAGATATGTTGTGTTCAAAGCACCTGATACAATTGATATTCCTGATGTGATTAGTGTGTTGTCGATCAAGCCACAGACCCTAGTACTCAAGCCTGGAGACAAATGGGTGCAGAGTGGACAGTTCAATACCAAACCTGAATTGGTGTGCCCACAGGGAATTGCAGTCAACAAAAGTTGTGATATTGCTGTGACAAATGGAATCTCCAAAATTTGCAAAGTATTCTCAAAGAATGGTAAGGTCAAGTACACATTCCAAGGGCCTTTTGATGCAGACCTTTATAGAATTGCCACCACTGCAGACAACAAATACATCCTCCCTGGCAAGGGTAAGATTTTGTTTTATGATAGCCAAGGCAACAGATTGAACTATCCAAAGGTGTCTACCTATGATATAAGCAATGAAAAAATGGCTTTAGCTGTAGACTCAAAAGGCAGGATTATAGCAGGATTAGGCAGTCGTACAATCTCTATTCATCATGGAAATGGCCAGTTCATATCCAAGTTTAAAGCTCCATCACAACCATACTGGTTTGCTGTCACTTCAAAGGGAGATATTGTAGTGTCTTCTTTTCATGACAAACCCCTACATCTGATGGATTACTCTGGTAACAATGTCAGAGTAGTGCAGCCTCCTCAAGAAGTCTTTGAGTGGAAACCTGGCTCTGTCTGCTGCAGTAAGCTAGATGAGATATTTATTGTGAATGATGGTGACCCCAGAGCTGTATATCGGTACACAGCAGATGCTGATCAGTGTCTGGGATGTGTCATCACAGAACTTGATTACCCGAGCGGTATTGCTATCTCAGAGGATGGACAGCAACTATTCGTAGCAGAATGGAGTCAGTATGCAGTGAAGATATTTCAAAGACAATAACTGGCTTTTGATATCCCTACAGGTACTGCTCTGCTATCTTAAAGGATGGACAGTGTTATACTTATTTCCAGCAGAATATATCAAAACGATTGTACTGAAGATATTCCAAATACAATAGCTTTTGATAACCCTGTTATTTTTGTGAGGGTTTTATTTTCGCTATTTTTGAGAGTGAACATGTGGGCACAAAAATAATAACATGCAAAAATACAGTTTTTATATAAAAGCTACTTTACACTCACAAAATTTCACAAAATAAACAATTTTCAAAAATCACGAAAAATTTTGTACATGAAAATATGAGTTAGAGAATAAACAATCAGAATTTTTATTTTGACTATCCTCTACCGTGTGATAGGCGACAGGCAGGTCCAATATTTTGAGTAGTGGATGCCGGCGCAACTCGATAAAAATATTGGACCTGCCTGTAAGTCTATCATAGGTAGAGGATAGTCAAAATAAAAATTCTGATCGTTTATTCTCATTCTTAGTCAGTTAAATATTATTTTAATAACTGCAAACTATTTTTTAAAGCAAAAATTAAGTAACCGTTACCGTCATAAAAAGTCCCCTTTTTCTAAAATGAACGAAGCTTGTTTACAACTTCACATCTTTTGTTGCGCGTACTGCTAGCGCGTGTGAGTATTCCGCACTGCGTCTACGCATACAACTTGATATATACGCGCACCTCTATGAGCGAGTTACACGTTATCAACACTCATGATGACATGGGGTCATCTACAGCCTGATAGACGACACCCAAAATCATGCGATTGTCCAATCAGATTATGTGTCTACGTAATAGACCACTCCCACTGACTAAGAATGTAGCTTACACAGCATCTTAGAGGATGGACAGCACATCATGGCTTATTTAGCAGAACAGAATCAAAAAGAAAGTAGTGAACATATTTTAAATGCAATCACTTGCTTTTGATTATTCATTGGCAACTCAAAAATGACCAGCAGCTGAAACTGATAACAGAATGCATGAGTGTCAACTGTCAATGTCTGTTAACATGTTTAAGCAATTCTACTAAGATACACTGACAATATTGCGTATGCAAAAGCAAAACAAATTACTAAAACATTATTCAAATTTTTATTAACACTTTTAAAGGTGTCTTTATCAGCTATGGTGTCATGCACAGAAGGCCCCATCATTTCACATTTCAGGTGGGAAGTATGGTGTTCAAACTAACAATTCCTAGCCATTTCCATTTTAAAAACATCCACAGGTGCATGGCTGATTTCAACTGGAATAGCTTAATACCGTAAAACCTCGTCTACAAGCATATAGAGTGCTTTTGATAAAAGCTAAATTAATCCAGGCGCCATCCATCAACAAAATTAGAACATTACGGAGTTTGAGCAAAAACGTTACCGATACAAGCATATACAAACAAGTATTATTGTAAGACCAATATATTGTATTGGCATATTTATGGCTGCT
This sequence comes from Amphiura filiformis, assembly GCF_039555335.1. Taxonomy (NCBI): domain Eukaryota; kingdom Metazoa; phylum Echinodermata; class Ophiuroidea; order Amphilepidida; family Amphiuridae; genus Amphiura; species Amphiura filiformis. The sequence continues at coordinate 45,934,368 of NC_092637.1, forward strand.
TTGTTTTAATATAGCTTTCATCAAAATCACCCTATATGCTTGAAGACGAGGTTTTACGGTATAACAAGGGATCAGTGTGCACTCTCTGAAGTTTGTTCGGCTTATATAAGGTGGAAAAAATAAGAATGGCATGTATGCTGTTGGGCGCAGTGCTTATGCTAGTTGTGTGTTGTGTAATGCGTAACTAGCGCACACGCTTATGTGCATTTACGTGAGCATTAGTTGGGACTTTATTGACGCTCGCAGTAACAAAAGCCAAATAATTTCTGTCTACTATAAGCCAAACAAACTTTAGCTATGCAATAAAAGCCACTTACCAGTGCACAAGTCATGTTCATCACTGTTATCGCCACAATCATCGGTCCCATCACACTCTTGGAAGAAAAGGATGCAGTTACCATTGGCACAGGTAAATTGGAAACCAAGACATGCTGTATATAACACACATAAAAAAGTCGTAAATACAACAATTTTAAAACATATGTTGAGGAGGACACCCTCGTTCTTGTTTCAAGATTCTGTTTTTTACACGTTTGTAATGTACACTAAGGGAGCGATCACTATTTCACCGGGGGGAACAGAGGATTTTCATATATTTTCGCACAAAAATTTTGCATCCCCCTCATATTGAAGGAAAAATTTCATGCCCCTCCTTGAATCATCCATTCCTTGTATATAATTTCACGTCCCCCTTCCAATATTAAGGTCAAAATATCATGTCCCCCCTCAAGTCAATCAAAAAATTTCATGTCCCACCCCCTCTAAAATCCTGTTATAAATAGTGATTGCTCCCTAATGAACTAAAATCAAGGCGGTGCTCTATTTGTGACAAAATTTTAAATTATTTAGATATTTGGAGTAACCAGTTTTTGCTTTACCTCCGTTTCTCGGCTCATAATTAGAAGGGGACATATGTGATAGTATACAAAATATTAACTGTCTATGAGTGTGATGGTCGAAATATAATCATGAGGTGAAAGATGGATTGTTCCATTCCACGAGCGGGCAGTGGAATGGAACAATACATCTTTCGACCATTACACAAATCTAAGACAGTTAATATTTGTTTTATATCTCTCATGCATAAATTCTATTACTAAAATACTATTTAAGGTAGGAAATACATTTTTTCAACAACATAACACCATGTTTTGCCGTGATATATTTCACATTTTGGGGTCCACCCCATAACTAAATCGGCGAGTCCAAGAGTCAGCGCACGGCTTGGCGCAGGCGCACTACGCCAGAGCACATGATGGTAAAGACTATCACACGGAGAGGGTGATAGTAAAAATGGCAAATGATAATCAACCAATGAACTGTCTAGAATTTATGTATGAGTGATATAATAAAAACTATCATTTCATTGAAAAGAAGTACAAATCTATTTTTGTGGAAATGTTACAATATTGCAATAACACTTATAAAAACATGAAACAGTTTGTAATATAAAATTGTGTAAGGAAGAGTGGCATCTGTTAGGATAAGAAATAAAATAGAAACACTCCTCTAATTAACTTACCTTGGGTTGGCGGTGTGGTTGGTGGTGTGGTTGGTGGTGTGGTTGGTGGTGTGGTTGGTGGTGTAGTTGGTGGTGCAGGTGGAGTGGTTGGTGGTGGTGGTGGTGGTGTGGTAGGTACCATATCTGTTAGGACAAAAACAAAATTAATACATACTTTAATGCTTAAAGGCCTAAAAATATAGTTGTATTTTGCATAATCCAGGGATGAAAACAAACACTGACATAATTTCCTGAAACTACTTTAACATTTCCTGAAAATGTGTATTTCTTTATACTTTGTACAGGGAGAATCCAAGCAAACTTTCCTGAAATCAGGAAATTTCCTGAAGATTTACATCGCTGGTAATCTGACCGACCCTAAAAATGGGTCTTAGGCCACAAAAAAATCTGTTTTACAGTCATGATCAACCAAAAAGTTGCATTTTCCAACTTTTTTTAAATCTAAAGAAATATGAAAAAGGAAGAAAGAAAGAAGTAAAGTTTGTAATTTTAACGATACATGAACAGGAATTGAACCAATCAAATCATGTTACCTGAATGGATAACTTTGAGTTCGAGTTCAAGCCCTGGCGGTGCCATCCTGTTTTGCACTTCCGCAAGGCACTTTACTTCACTTACCTCTCTCTACCCAGTGTTGAAATGGGGAGCTGTTAGGAATATTGTCCATTGAGCGCCGCACAAAGGTATGAATATGCCTTGGGCATTGTACGGCAGCTGACATATTCTAACGACAGCGGAATAAATTTTAAAGCGCTTTGATACATGTGAAAGGTGCTGTATAAATGTAAACATTTGTTAAGCTAAATACTCTTTTGCCTACTCACCAACTTCCATTTCACAGTTTCTTCCCGTGTAAGCTGCAGCACAAGTGCACAGATACCCTGTATCTTTATCTGCCTCACACGTACCACCATTCAAACATGGCGTCGGCTCACATGGGTCAACTGTAGAAATGGAAAAAGTAAAATAAGGTTAAGTACAACAAAAGCTTTGTTTGCTGTAGGGTGTTGCAATACATTTCCTTTTGGGAAAATATTATCTGTGTTTCCTTTTTCCATTTCAGAAATCAAGAAAACCTATTTCCTTGCAAAAATATGCCTCAGCAAAATATTTTTCTTTGAGAGTTTGTTTGAATGAGGTGGAATCATTATAGGCATACTACTGTAAATCAGTCTATAGATTTCCTTAAAGTTCGAATTTAATACTTTTAAACCTATTTTGAAATTGACTTGACAATAAATACAATCAGCAATTGTGGACAGACACACCCACAGGTCATACAGCAATGTAGGCACATACCCTAACCCCCATTTGCGATGTTGTTTATAATGCATTTTTATGCTACCTTTACTTGCAATTTACAAAACTTGTCTAGCAACAGCATTTTCTCATGTATGCGTCTAGAGCTCATTCAAAGGCACTACATGGAACTACAGTGTTTTTGATTTGATAGTGTGTATAATTATATACATATGTAACACGATCTGGTCCAAGGGGGCCAAAGGTGGCAAATTTAAAACTGAGATAAAGATAAAAATATGGAGTAGTAAAATACATAAGAAAATAGACAATATAACATTAGAACCAAGTATGCTAGACCTTTGGTGTTTTCTGTAAAAACCTAGCCTATTGTATGTATAATGTAATAATTACAGTAACTCAATTTTCAAAAATGCTTCCTTTGGCCCCACGGACCAGATCGTGTCACATATCCATTTGGGTTGGGTGAAGTTTGTCTCACTAATCAGTCACATCTTTCGAGACACTACTACTTGAAGAGGTAGGTATTTTGACCAGTGCATTATACCTGTTCTCTCATACAGTACTGAGACCTGGCCAACCACCAAACATTTGGAGAAGAAACTCAGGGTGATAGAAATGGCTATGGAAAGAATTATGATGTGTACCAAAGAAGGACAGGATGACAAATATAGATTTAAGACAGAAATCAGGAGCTCAGGATATTATGTTGGCCATCCAATCAAAGCACATTACCCCTGTGGAAGATTTAGCTGAAGTCTTCCACAGAGGCAGTATGAGTTTCGAGTAGAATAGACAATTGGGCAACTTTCAAAATACTCACTCCAGTTGTGAAAGATATAGATAAAGCCATAATACAGGGGGAGTATGGGTTTCAAAATGATTAACCTAGACCAATTACATTTGAAAAACATACTCCCTCTGTGGAAAATATTTCCAAAATCTTCCACAGAGGTAGTGTGGATTTTAAATGGAATAGCCCAATGGAGATGGGATGTACACCTGGCTAGTAGCTCAAAACAGAATGGATTGGACATTTGGTGAAAAGGCATTCCTCTTGCAGTAGAGTGAAGTAGACTTAAGAAAAGGAAGTTCCTTATACGTACCAGGAGTACCGCATAATTCTGCACCTTCATCGCTGCCATCAGTGCAATCAACCTGACCGTTACATGTAAATCGTCTATCTATACACTGTCCACTGTCGCATTTGAACTGACCAAATTGACAACCTTTCATAATGAAAGAAGCAAAGATAAATAAAAGTTATACTCAAATGACTAGTATTTACCGTACATGTATGGGCAGGGGTAGCGCTAGGTTGCTTTTTGGGGTCACGGACCCACCAAAATAGAGTTCGGACCCCCTGTTTTTAAATTTCTGCAAGTTCAGGGGTCCCTGCAGACCCCCATTTTTTCAATCTAGCACTATTGCAGACATACTATTTATGCTGCATTTGGTTCGGGGGTCCCTGCGGACACTGGAGTGTTTAGTTCCAGCGCTACCCCTGTGTATGGGTACTAACCTGCGAGGACCGGTAAAATAATAAGTTTCTTTGTTTGTTTTTTATTTGGCAAGATCATTAGAATACAAAAACAAATGATTAGAGACAGAAAAATCATTACAAAGCACATCAATGTGATAAATTAATTATAGCTTAATTAAAACCAGCCACAAAGCCATTTAGGATCAGGACACACAGACAAAAAAAAATGACAAGCTGAGAAAACCCATTAAGCCCGCAGAAAAGGCAAGCTTATTTCCGATGAGGTCCCAAGAAAAAATGAGAGAACGAAAGGGAAACAAAAAATGCCTATGCAGTGAAATCTGCCATCTCTTGACTGAGAGCATTGCTGGCCAGATGGTGTGTGACACTTGATTTAAATGCAGACTTGGTAGACAATAAGTTGGATTTCAAACAGTGGCAGCACCAGGAATTTTTTTTGGGGGGCAAAGTGAATTTCAGGGGGAGGGAAAATTGATGCAAAAAGTGGACATTTACATAATTTTTGGGGTTTCGGCTCAAAAGTGGGTGGACAAATTGGGGGGCAAGAAAAATATTTGGGGGCCAAATGCCCCCTCCCCAATGTAGCGCCGACACTTATTTCAAATTATGGATATTTGAATTGATCCCTGGCTGTTTGTATATCCTGCCCTTGGCTATGGATGGCGGATACCTTCAAAATACGCCTAAGATAAGATAGACGTTTAAGATGCAATCTTAGACGTCTAAGAATTTCGCGGTAAACTTAAATCAACAAATGACAGGACCAGAAATCACAAACAACCAATCATCTTAGGCGTATTCAATTATTGACCAATGAAATCTTAGACGCCTAAGATTTTACACGCCTAAGATGTTTCTTAGACGTCCAAGATTGACCATTTGACCGCGACTAGTGATGGAAGGTATACGACGGATGCTGTTGAGATGCTCTCACAACTGGCGCCTGTTGTTGTTATTCAGACCCTGTAGATGATGTTGCAGGCTTGGCATGGTTGGCGGTCGTGTTAAGAATGTATCTTAGACGTCTAAGGTTAGGCATATTATCTTAGGCGTATTATGAAGGTATTCGCCATCTATACTTGGCAGCATATTCCTCCCAAGACCTTATTTTATTATAGACAAGTATAGACTTACCTGGTTCCTCAGTCAGTGGGCTCTCTGTTGTCATGACTATTTATGGAAAAAATGTCAAAAGGAGAAATTTATCAACTAGAAGCTTAAAGGAGTATTTCATGATCCTATATATATATATATATAGCATACTCTTTTTATGAAAGATATTCACGAAAAAAGCTTATTCCCAAAATTTCAGTTGATTCCGATTTTGTGTTTGCGAGTTATGCATGATTATGTGTATTACACTACTCATAGGACAGTGTTGTAATTTCGTTCTGGTACACCAGAACGAAATTCAAATTTCACGATATCTTTGCTAAACGTATTAATCTCCAAGAAATGTTTGGTACATAAATAATATGTAGCCAGAGGTTTCCAGTGGTATAAAAATCTTTTGAGAAAAGTGGGGGGATGAGGTTGTGGATCACAAAATGCCCTTTTAAGCACTCGTAGCACAAGTGTTCTGTTGCCTAAACATTACTGAATGAAGTGACACTCATCTGATCTCCAATGTTAATGCCATTTTTGATAAATGTTAATAAATAGGTATGATCCTTTGATTTTTTTTGAGTAGTGTACAAAGAGATTAGACCCAAAGAGTACCAACTCAAAATTGCCCCTTGTGTTATGCTATCAGTAGGGAAGCCAGGCCTATGAATTTTTTGTGTCATTGAACAGATGTTTCAAAGCCTTGACCATGTATATCAATAATATTAAGGGTAATACTTTATACTCCATTTAAGCTAGCTATATCTTTGAATTTCATACTCCATTTAAAATTCAAAGAAATGGCTACTTAAAATGTGACATTTAAGGGTAAAATATGAGAAAAATCCATAAATGTTGTCATTTATGTCCCCCTGTCCTTAGTGCATGGCGCCTCGGGCATAAACAAATGATCCTGCCCTCAATGCTTACCTCAACATCCCATTATTCAAAATTGTGCAATGTGACTTGTTGAAACATGTCACATGAAAGACCTTAAATTACAATTAGTGGTCAGGGCAACATACTTCTTCTTGCATACCAGCACACAGCAAAGTGCGATACAGTATAATTAAGCACTGTTACACATTCTACGCAAAGTATTACGCTTAGTTTTGCATTCAATATTTCTGCATTACTCGATGTCACTTACGTTTGGGCTACGTGTAGGCGCTCCATCTTGAAGTAAAGAACTTAAAATATGTGGGCAAAAAAGTGATATTTTCACTTTAAATTATACTATTTTGGGTCATAGACCAGAAATAAAGGGTGCAGCGTTATCCTTTACACCCAAATAATGTGTCTTCGGCAGTAAAAACATTTAAATAATGGGTTTGGCTGCGATTCAACCATTACTTATCTTTGGGTGTTAAGGTTAATGTAATACCCATTACTTCTTAATTAATGAACCCATGACCAAAAACTATTATCCATACCAGTTTCACAGTTGTCCCCAGTTGTTCCAGATACACAAAAGCATATGTAACTGAAGACCAGATTAAAGCATTCCCCACCATTCAAGCATGGGCCACTGCTACATGGATCAGCAACTGCAGAAATTAAAAATTAACAATAAGGTGATGAAAACGAAAAAAAAAAGTTTTACAGGCGGACAGAATTTTCAAGTAGGGTCGGTCAATCAGGAAGGAGGCTAAAATGACCTTAAAATAGAGGTTGTGCATATGATGTATCATACCGTAAATATGGCGGACTACTCAAATCCATTCAACAAATGCATGATTGCAATCTACCGCCACAGTTCGTCTCACACACGTAACAAATGCACTACGATCAAATAGGTTGACGACAGCGTTTGATTGAATGGACTGCACTGCGCCATGATTACGGTGAAGGACACCGGTTCAAATCCTTTGTTTGAAGCCAATCGATAAAAGCATGCAGGGCCTCTATATCACCACAAAATTGAGCAAATATAATCTACCGAATTTTGTAAATATCAAAAATCTGGGCCAAAATGTACAATTTTTCATGTCTGCATGCGTGTAAAACTACAATTTGCAGCGACATACACTGCCGCCGTAACATTCACTCGATCTTTCATGGCAACCATTGTTTGTAGTTATCGCAGGTTTAGCCAGCGCTCAACTTGGGCTGGTGGTAACACTATAGTAACAGGCACCCCCCTAGGAATGTACGAGGACTAGTGTGTTTGGTGGGTGTTCTCATTTGGCGGTTAACTACGGTCTGTGGGGGTCCATATTTGGTTGGGTATTTTCTGCTCAAAAAGATACATGGTTGTCGGTCTTTACAGGTTGGGGTGCACATGTGTATATTCATAAGGCCAAGAAAAAAAAATTGTTTGTTTGCTCTCTGTGACTGACCCAAAAACACACAAATCTTGTGGTTTCATTTTCTATATGTTAAAATGGCGGAATTGCTCATGAAGAAAAAAGGATCGATCTACCGGCCCTTCACATTTTTGTCTCTTAACGGCAAACAAACTATTTTTTGTCTTGGCAAACTTACTAGTTTCACAGTTAGCCCCAGTAAATCCTGGCAAACATGTACAGGTATATCCGCCACCAACACTTTGACTACACGTCCCTTCACTGAGGCATGGGTTACTCAAACATTCATTAATATCTGTGAATAAATCATGCAAATTGATCATGAATATTCATGCAAGTGTTAATTCTTTAGCTATATTACATTGAGGTCATCTATGGGACAGTGAATCAATATACCGTATTTCCTCGATTAAACACCCCTGGGATCGTGACAATTTCATAAAGAGGGACGTTTATTAAAGGTCATTTTCCTGTTAAAATTGTTAGGTAAGCTTAAAAATCATGCTGAAATGACGAACTTGGGATCAATGACTTCTGTAACAAAGTTACTTTTGCCAGTTATTGACGCCATTACCAATCGTGTGTACTCCATGGTAAGCTTACTACACATGATAACATGGAAAGTGTTTTTTTTCTTCAGGGGGAATTAGGGGGCCGTTTCTTAAATTAAATTTGTCAAAAAGACTGGAGGGGCATTTAACAAGTAGAATACTCTATGCCTTTCAGGTCTACTTTTACTATGCAATATGGCATGATAGTCCAACACACTAATCTAGAGAGCAGTCAGCAGCTATGGGGAAGCAGATCGAGTCATTGACTCTGGTATGAGAGGTCCTGGGTTTGACTCCCAGTGAAGACAAAAATCATTGACATTTATCCACTGTCAGATGTAACTGAGGACAAAGACCTTGCAGCCAGTTCGGATCAATGTGACACCTGGCTGTTTGTATAATCTGTCCCTTGGCATCATATTCCTCCGAAGACCTTATTTTGTATAGACAAGTATAGACTTACCTGGTGCCTCCGTCGGTGGGCTCTCTGTTGTCATGACTATTTATGAAAAAATATTAATAAGAGAAATTTATCATGCAAAAATATCAATAAGAGAAATTTATCATGAAAAAATATCAATAAGAGAAATTTATAAACTAGAAGGTAAGGCTGACAAAACATTTAAACAGTAAACGTATTGGCCATTTAAAACATTTAAACATAAAAAAATAAAAATAATGGTATTAAAATGCACACAGTCTGGTAAAAATATGTGCACTTTTCAAATTTAGTGCAAGAAAATGTTTAATATGATGCAAAACGGTCTATTTTTTTTGGCCCAAATGACCAAAACCACTAAAGACATGCATTTTATGTCCACAAATGAATTTCGAAGGTTAAATATGCAAGTCAAAAATCACAGAAAAATATTGCGATTGACTTTTGTGATTCAAACATCTATAGTATAGTTAATTCATTAGTATACTTTTCATGATGCATAAATCATTTGTGACCGTACACCACGAATGAGCCGTAAATGTCCTCAATTGTATTCTGAGTTACAGTGTAAAATGGGCATGAAGGTCGTATTCATAGGTACCTCAATTTGGTGCTACGTGTACCTCATTTAATGAGATACACGTAGCACCAAATTGTAATACCTATGAATATGACCTTCATGCCCATTTTTACACTGTAACTCAGAATACAATTGAGGACATTTACGGCTCATTCGTGGTGTACGGTCACATTTTTCAAAACAAAAATCACATGTTACATTTTTTGCCACAATTGGACAAAAATCACTAAAATGACATTTCCGCCTGTAAGCCTAATGTATTGTTTGAAGTGATTATTCATATTACAGATTCATGTCATTCATTCTCCACATCATATAGATGAGTTGACTTCTGACGCCAATGCCTGGCAGTATGTGCACGCATCATCACAATTTCCATTGTTTTTTTGCCTGGCAGTATGCGCGCACATCATATTTTGCTCAGGGCTCATGTTTTTAAAACTATCGCCACATCACAATAAAGCTATTGAACAGTGTAGTACTTGCATGGGGTTCATTCAAGCATATCGATATACCAGTCCATTGCCTTTGTTGATAAACATTGAGGTCAACTAATCTATAAATGTATTAAATTTATAATCCATAAGATACATGTAGCTAGATGTGATATTTTCGGATAACAAAATTAGAAAAATCCTTAAATGTCGTCATTTATGTCCTTAGGGCTGCCTCGGGCATAAACAAATGCGACCATCCACCACAAACCCAACGTAAAGTGGCCAGTGCTTACACAGAGATAATCATTATAGAAATTGATAGAATTTCAAGAACAAACTTGATTTTTGAGCACATATTTCCCAAGTAGTTATGACAAGCTTGTTTTCTGGAGATTTCAACTGTTTAATAACTGTTCTAAGATACTCAAAATTGTGACTTTACACTGGGTTTGTCGTGGATGATCCTGCCCTCAATGCTCATATTAATGAACCCGTAATCAAAACAGACCAAAGACTATTATCCTTACCAGTTTCACAGTTGTCCCCAGTTGTTCCAGGTATACAATCACATATGTAACTGAAGACCAGATTAATGCAATCACCACCATTCAAGCATGGGCCACTGCTACATGGATTAGCAACTGCAAAAATAAACATTGACCATAAGGTGACGGTAAAAACACACCATTTTACGGGCGGACACAGACTTTTCAAATGACCCTAACATATCACCACAAACTTTAAAAAATCAGGCAAAAATTTGATGATTATTTACAAACATATTTTGAAACATGTTCTGAATTTTTTCAAAAATTTTCAGTCAAAATCACTATATTTTGGCCAAAAACCTGCTGGTTTAACATGATTTTAGAAAAAACTAAACTTTCCCAAAACACCAAATCTAGGTCAGTCACCTAACACTGTTATATACCACAAAATCTCACAGTGCAAAGGTGGGTGACCATGCAACCGTTTGAGGGTAAACAAACAATTTTTTTCTTGGCCAACTTACCAGTTTCACAGTTAGCCCCAGTAAATCCTGGCAAACATGTACAGGTATATCCGCCACCAACACTTTGACTACACGTCCCTTCACTGAGGCATGGGTTACTCAAACATTCATTAATATCTGCAAATAAATCATGCAAATTGATCATGAATATTCATGCAAGTATTATTTCTTTAGCTATATTACATTGAGGTAATCTACATGGGTTGGGACACTGCACAAATATACTGAATTTCCTCGATTAAACACCACCCAGGATCGTGATGCATGGGTTACTCAAACATTTTAATATCTGCGAATAAATAATGCAAATTGATCATGAATATTCATGTAAATGTTATTTCTTCAGCTATATTACATTGGGGTATGGGACACTTAATAAATATACCATAATACTCAATTAAATTCCCCTTTGACTAAGGTCATTTTTAGAACAATAATTCCAGTTAAAATTGTTAGGTAAGCTTAAAAATCACGCTGATATGACACACTATTCAAACTAATTAAATTCCATCACCATTTATAAACAAGTTAGAAAATAATTAGAATTCATGTGCACTAAAGGATAAAATTGTTACCTATCAGCTTGTTAGATCAATGTAAGGCTGATCCAGGAAAATATCTACTGTTTGGTGCCATATTCCATGAAGCCAAAGACTACATGGAATTCAGCACCAGACCACAGCAATTTATAAACAAGTAGGGGAAGTAACAGTGTATTAATTCTTTGATTCACTTCAAGTTCGGCAGGGATATCAATGCCTTTTCACGGTTGCACTGCAAGCGTGTCAACAAACTGCCCTTGTACGTGTACGTGTATGCTCGTGTGCGATTAACTTTATGAGTGCGATTCAATACTACGGCCACCAAAATACACTCATACGTCACTTCCGAACTTGAGGCAAACCAATGTATAGTGTACTTTGGGACTGTATACAAAGCGCAAATTTTAGTTATTCCTTCATGTAATTTAACAGGAAATTAGAGTTAAGGTTAAGGTTATGATTAGGGTTAGGGTTAGAATACCGGTTAGGGTTAGGATTAGGGTTAGGATTAGGATTAGAATAAGGGTTATGGATGGTTAGGATTAGGGTTAGAATTAGAATTAGAGTTAGGATTAGGATTAGCTTACACAAAATAATTACATGAAGGATCAAAATTTCAGAATATTAAGGGTGTGAGTATGATATTATGTGATAGTTATATCAAAATGATGCAGTAGTCGGCAGCTTTTAGAGTATTACCTCGTGCAAGCCCCTCAAAGTTAGCCTAGTGTCAAGGCAGGGATTATACAGTTTATGGAACAAAGCTGTCTTAACTCCGAAAAAACCTTTAAAACTTGACTGGAACAGAAATTAGGATAAGGGTTAGGATTAGGGTTAGAGTTAGGATTAGGTTAGGTAGGTTAGGGTTAATTAGGATAAGGGTTGCATAATCCAATGCAAATTGCACGGCAGACATCCAGGATTGGAATGGCCAACATCAGGGTTCACAGTTTATCGCGGTTTCGCGTCCAGGACGCTTTTTGAACTCACTGGACCCGGAAAAAGTAAGATTATGTAACCTGAATGGATCCAGCAGGCTGTGCTTGGACCCGGAAAAAATCCCATCCAAGAAATAGAAAATTTCATCATAGATCGTCATTGTGCGATAACCCAGCTCTCAATCAGCTCACAGTACATTTTAAAATAACTTTTTATTCATAAATTACATACATAAATCACTGCAACATGATACACACCACATCGCTATTTCATGCACAGATATTTGATCAGTGATACGAGGGGAACTGTGGAAGAGGTTGACTTGCGATATTTTTTTTCGGATTGTGCAAATATTATGTTACAATAATACTGTCAACAATCGCGAAAACACGTTTTTGCAGTAGTTGTATATTTCAACCGAGCAAATATAACAAAATAACCAAATAATTAGATGATTAAAGTAGTGCATGTTATCAGGTAGTAATTGTAGTTCTTTATGAGAAAGTAGGCCGATCGCGGCAAGTCTCTTTTACCCAGTAATTTGACTCGACTTTGGTAAGTTTTGGGTGCGAATTCGCATACTTTAATATTTATCGTTTGCGCCAGTACTGAAAATACATTTCCGGGTGTTTCTGAAGTTTCGTACATAAGTACAATTTGGACCCACAAAAATCAATTTGGGACCCGCAAATTTCAACTAAATGGGATCTGAATGGGTCCAGCATAAAAAAGTGGACCCGGTTATTTGAGAGCAAACTGTGAACCCTGGCCAACATAGTGTGCAACTATACCTACTTGATAGCTAGCTGAATGAAAGCATGTTGATAGCTAGCAGGGATTATACAGCTTATGGAACAAAGCTGTCTAATCTCTGAAGAGAAAAAAACCTTGAAAACTTGACAGGAACAGAAATTAGGGTAAGGGTTAGAGTTAGGGTTAGGGTTAGGATTAGGTTAGGGTTAGAATAAGGTTGCATAATCCAAATTGCACGGCAGACATCCAAGCCAGGATTGGAATGGCCAACATAGTGTGCAACTATACCTACTTGATAGCTAGCTGAATGAAAGCATGTTGATAGCTAGCAGGGATTATACAACTTATGGAACAAAGCTGTCTAATCTCTGAATTAAGAAAACTTGAAAACTTGACAGACAAAGAAATTTTAATCTAATCACATATACTGTTACTGCTGGAAATGCACTCAAAATGCACACAAAATTCCACCTGCATAGCTTAATACTGAGGTTGCAGTGCAAACTTCCACAGGGGGTGTGAATTTCGAAAGGAATATTACTTAGCCCACTGCTGTTAGCCTTTAGGTTTTAAAGCAAGACACAGAAAACCCTTGCCTTAATGAACTAGAAAGGCTTGAAGAGAAAATGTATTAAATATGTTACCAAATTTAGTAGCGTCCATTACCTACTGGGCAATTCATTTCATCACCCCCACCCTGGCAATCTTCAACTCCATCACACACTTCTAGTTGATGGAGACACTCCCTACCCCCAGGGAGGGGACAAGTGAACATTCCTGTGGGACATCCTGTGAGTTGATATAGAAGAGAGGAGGCAAGCAATGTTATGGTTATGCAGCAAATCAAGCATGTAGCTGGGGAAATTAGTGTGGGGTGCAATGGGGGGTATTCATGCATCTGTTTTCATCCACAAATATGGAATTTTGTATGAATCTTAGCTCATAAAATATGGACATAAACAGAGCTCAAAAAGAAACTTATAATTTTTCACAAGGTCATATCTTAAAATCTTATCCATCAAAACGAACCAAAATTACGCACAGGTTTACTTCAATACTCTACTTTAAACACATGTCAGTAACCAAACAGTTATCCAACTGACACAACAGCAATATGCACTGACATGGAATACCTTCCTGAACCACATTCACAGCCCAATATTGGCACCCAACACAAGAAATCTGTGAGAATGATTACAAGATCCTTGCTCAGGTAATAATTCCCAAAGAGTAAGTGGAATAGTAAGAAACAAGTTGTGAAAAATTATAAGTTTCTTTTTGAGCTCAGTTTCTATTCCAGAGGGTGCTACCTTTAGAAATAATTTAGCCTATGCCCCCATTTGAGGTCTAATTTCAGGTCCACTGTGTAATTAAATTCACACTCACGATTCAATTCTACACCCAGCAAAATACGCTCATAATCACTTCCGAACTTGAGGTGAACCAATGTATAGTGTGCTTTGGGATTGTATACAAAGCACAAATTCCAGTTAATCCGTGTAATTTTACAGGAAATTAGGATTAGGGTTAAGGTTAGGGTTAGGGTTAGGTTTATGGTTAGGTTTTGGATTAGGATTAGAATAAGGGTTAGGGTTAGGATTAGGGTTAGAATAAGGGTTATGGTTAGGAGTAGAGTTAGGATTAGGGTTAAGATTAAAATTAGAGTTAAGGTTAGGATTAGCATACACAAAATAATTACATGAAGGATGAAACCCAAATTTCAGAATGTAAAGTGTGAGTGTTAGGATATTATGTGATAGTTATATCAAAACGATGCAGAGTTAGCCTACTATCAAGGCAGTGATTATACATACAGCTTATGGAACAAAGCTGTCTAATCTCTGAAGAGAAAAAACCTTGAAAACTTGACAGGAACAGAAATTAGGATTAGGGTTATAGTTAGGATTAGGTTAGGGTTAGAATAAGGTTGCATAATCCAATGCAAATTGCACGGCAGACATCCAAGCCAGGATTAGAATGGCCAACATAGTGTGCAACTATAGCTACTTGATAGCTAGCTGAATGAAATTGTGTTGATAGCTAGCAGAGATTATACAGCTTCTGGAACCAAGCTATCTATATCTGAAGAGAAAAAAACCTTAACAACTTGACAGCCAAAGAAATTTAATCCAATCACAAATACTGTTACTGCTGGAAATGCACTCAAAATGCACACAAAATTCCACCTGCATAGCTTAATACTGAGGTTGCAGTGCAAACTTCCACAGGGGTGTGAATTTCGAAAGGAATATTACTTAGCCCACTGCTGTTAGCCTTTAGGTTTTAAAGCAAGACACAGAAAACCCTTGCCTTAATGAACTAGAAAGGCTTGAAGAGAAAATGTATTAAAATGTTACCAAATTAAGTTGCATCCATTACCTACTGGGCAATTCATTTCATCACCCCCACCCTGGCAATCTTCAACTCCATCACATACTTCTAGTTGATGGAGACACTCCCTACCCCCAGGGAGGGGACAAGTGAACATTCCTGTGGGGCATCCTGTGAGTTGATATAGAAGAAAGGAGGCAAGCAATGTTATGGTTAAACAGTACCGTATTAATCAAGCCTGTAGCTGGTGTTATGTGCCCCCAAAATATTCCATGGTAGTCATTAAGGGATGAAATTAAAACTCGACCGGCAGCTGACCGCCGGTTCCGTCCAGTTTCCATTGTTTAGAACAACAGCAACCCCGCCCAGAACCGGCGGTCAGTGCTGGTCGAGTTTTGATTTTGTCCCCAAAAGATATGTCTTTTTTCATCAGATATTAGTTTTCACTTGTTTTGACATTTATTTCCTTTGTTTGTACATGGAATATTCTGGAAACTCAATGGAAAATGCTAGTTAACAATTATACATAATGGAAGCTACTAGAATGATCATGATTGCCACAGTACTAAGTGGTGGCACTATGACAGTAATCATGGTACACAGGTGAATGATTATGATTGGTTTGTGTTGAGGTAATGAGTTATTCTTAGAAATGCTGTAATATGCCATAAATAGTAATCATGATACAGTACACACAGGTGAATGATTATGATTGGTTTGTGTTGAGGTAATGAGTTATTCTTAGAAATGCTGTAATATGCCATAAATAGTAATCATGATACAGTACACACAGGTGAATGATTATGATTGGTTTGTGTTGAGGTAATGAGTTATTCTTATATGCTGTAAAATGCCATAAATAGTTAAGATTATTCTAGAATGGTAAGAAATGATATAATAAAGCCAGGATAGGAAATGATTGAGGCAGCGGTACTTCAAGGCAACTTTGATACTCCAAATTATGCTTCCACAACTGGAGTGAGTATTTCAAATGGAAGTTACCAAACTGTTTATTCTATTCAAAACTCATACTCCCTCTGTGGACAAATCTTCCACAGGGGCAGTGTGGATTTTAAATGGAATAGTACATTTACCTGGTTCCTCAGTCATTCGCTGCTCTTCTGTGGTAGGGACAACTGGGCTCTTTGTTGTTGTCATGACTGTTTAAAATGAAAACGAATGAAAAGAAATTGCATCAATGTAGTAGATTGAACAAATATTAATCCTTTCCCAGAGCAGACAGCACACATAAACGTTGAAAAAAACAACAACCAAAAAACAGTGCATCTGGCCGGATTCGAACCAGCGACCATTAGTCTAATGTAGTAGACTATTAATGAAGTATGACATTCTTGAACCAAATTTGTTAGAAACCCCATGGGCACGACTAAAGTGCTTTCCACACTGATGTTGCAGTGACATCAGTGCGCATTTCATTGGGCACAGCTACAAATCGCTAGTGTTCGCTAAAAGCACTGGCGTACACACGCACGCACTTAAGATGCCGCATAGATGTAGGAGCGAATCAGCTGCCTCAACGCTTTGATATCACTGCCACATCAGGGAGGAAAATACTTTACCTTTCTAACAAAGCTCCTGATTGGCTAATCACATGATATAATCAATGGGGTTACGGTGCACTACTTTTACCCGTTGCATTCATATGCAAAAACTATATGCACATATATGCACACTGTATAGTGTGCTGAGGCTTGTGGCTCAATGTCTAGGCTATAAATCACTACACTTTTTTTCTTATAAACAATTCCAAATGGGCTGATTACAAAGTGCTACATGGTGAATTTAATTTCACATCTAGCCTCATGTACATGTGAAAGATTCTATATAAGAAAACCAGTTTTGTTTTGTTTTGGTCTCATTATTCCATTTGAAGAAAGAACAAGGTATACCGATTTGCTGTGAGGAAATCAGTAAAACATAGTGTCGTTGGACAGGAAAAACCTCCTTTGTGTCATTGGCCCCTGAACATGTTCAATACAAAACCTCCTATGTAATCTGTTGGCAGCTTTGTTTTAAACATGTTCAGGGGCCACAAGCACATAGGAGGTTTTTCCTGCCCAACGACGATAGCCAGAATACAGGGAGACAAGAAACAATAAATGTAGGCACAGAAGTAGGTAAAGTTCAATAGCCAAAAATTACTAATTCGAAAACCCACAGAACTGTAAAACCTGAAAAAAAACAGGGGCCAACAAGAATCGAGTATACAATAAAAAAGTGCATGGGGAACAAGCGATGAAAATCACTGTGTACGCATAAACAGACAAACTAAACCAAACAAGACAGAAAACCACAAATGGGCGGTT
Source organism: Amphiura filiformis (assembly GCF_039555335.1). Classification (NCBI taxonomy): domain Eukaryota; kingdom Metazoa; phylum Echinodermata; class Ophiuroidea; order Amphilepidida; family Amphiuridae; genus Amphiura; species Amphiura filiformis. The sequence goes on from NC_092637.1 coordinate 45,951,975, forward strand.
TCAGTTGATATCCATATACCCCCTATGGAAGACATGACCTTATTAATCTCCCACACAGGGAGTGTGAATTTTAAATGGGGTTACCTGAATGGTTCACTCCATTTGAAATCTACACCCTCTGACACTTGAGATTAAGGTCATGTCTTCCATATTATGGACTGTATGGATTTCAATTGGAATAACTCATTCCTACCGGTTTCACAGTTGACCCCTGTTGACCCCGGTGCACAAAGGCAGTAATAGAAGAAGCCAGGTTCATTAAAACATTGGCCACCATTCAAGCATGGGTTACTACTACACGGTCGAATAACTGCAAAAATAAACATTAGTATCAATTACTAAATCACATGCATTCATAATCTAGCTTCCAACACCATGAACCCAACTGCAACATTCTACCAGAGCACATCGTCAATATAGAAGACACAATTTCAGTTCAGAAAACCTTTGCTAGCTACATCAGCCAGCGAAAGATATTTCAAAAATCTTCCACAAGGGGAGTGTGGACTTTGAATAGAATAGTCCAAGTCCAATATAAGCTTTTTCAATATCGCATTCACACAAAATAGTTGCCCAAATGCTATCACAGACCAATAGGCCTATACATTAAATTTGAGAAGTTTGTAATAGCTGATGAAAAAATATGAGATAATTTTTCAAAACTGCCGGTTTTGTCAAAATACATTGCAGCTCTCATTTGGTAATTTGTGTTATTTTAGGAATGTACCACATCATGAAATCAAAATAAGGTCACTCTAAACATGTCAGTCAACCATCCGCAAAAATTCTGGGAATAAAGTGAACTGATTCTGATCATATCCACTTTATTTATTTGTTTGTTCGTTTCCTTCATTCATTCATTCATTTATTCATTCATTTATTTATTTATAACATTCGGCCGAAGCCAGGCTAAGCCCAATAGTGCTCAGAGGTTACTAAATTTAAGGGATGCCATCCGGATATATGATGGGGCAGTGATATGGGAAGAGGTCCGATTTTAGATGGAGGAGGAAAACTGGAACACCCGGAGAAAAACCTGCGAGGACGAGCATGAATCGGCAACCAAACTCACATGTGGCACTGCGGGGAATTGAACCCCAACCACAGTGGTGAGAAGCGAGTGAGAAGACCACTACACTAACCCGCCCTCCTTTACTTCACACAGTAAAAGCTTTAAGTACTTGTGTGAAATGCACAAGAAAAATTTAGATAAATACTGTGCTGCGATCAACTCGTAATAGCCAAAATGTTTTTTTAATAATGAACATGGCAACAAATTCTAGGTACAGATGCATTTTACATGCAGAGGGTAGCCACATTTGTAACATTTGCCACGAAATGAGCATTAACTCGCAAGTTGGTAGTTTCGAGACGACCAGGCAACTTTATTGGTGTTCTTTGTTTTGCACGCACCTGTTTAAGCCAATAGTACCGTACTGACGCGAGTATAGTCCCACCCTGTTTTTGGGTGAACATTTTTCAAAATTGGGGGGTGGGACTATACTCGAAATTTCAAAAAAAAAGTTTCTTATTTTTTCGGTTCTGCAGGGACTCAGACATAGATGCTAGGATCATCCATGTGTGACCTAAAAAAAAAAAATGATGTTTTGTATTTTTAATATGAAAATTGATAATTTGTATTCATGTCATACTCTATTAATGATTTCAAAATGCATTGAATTTGAATGCATTTTGAAATCATTAATAGAGTATGACATGAATACAAATTATCAATTTTCATATTAAAAATACAAAACATCTTGAAATTTTTTTTTTTTTAGGTCAACCATGAATGATCCTAGCATTTAAATCTAGGTCCTTTTTTTTTTCAATTTCTGAAATGTTTCGAAAATTTGGGGGTGGGACTTTACTCGAAGGTGGGACTATACTCGCGTCAGTACGGTATATCGGTATGTCATTTGAGAATGGGAACGCAATGGGCCATTCACAAAACGACATACTACTGGCTTGTCCAGTCAGCCAGGATGTCTCAAAACCACCAACTTGCGACTTTACGCTTATTTCGTGGTACAAAGTAGGTCACATTAGCATTCTGTGCATCATTTTCTTTCCAAATATATTTTCAAAAATATTTATAATTAAAATGTAATTAAAAAAATTTCTACCCAATCATTTGCAAATGATTGGGTAGAAATTCTTAAATAGACTTACCAGGTTCTTCAGTCATTCGTTGTCCTTCTGTTGTGGGGACAACCGGGCTCTTTGTCGTCACAACTGTTAATGAAAGCAAAAAGTCAATAAGAGAAATTTCATCAATTTAGTACACTAATGAAGTATGACATTCTCTTACAGAGCACATGATTGGTCAATTACAAGATATAATCACCTGAGTAACCAATCAAAACAGAGCTCTCAGCAATTTTAAGCTCAACCCCCCTCAGCTCTACTGACTATTCTTACCATATCTCTGATTGGCTCAATTCACCCTTTGAACAGATCAACCATCTTGCTACCAAAACAAGGTTCTCAATTCAAACACATGCACTCAAGGTGCATTTTTGTTTTTCACGTTTTTGTAGCAACATGCCAGTACGCTTTTGCAAAGCGTATGGGGTAATTAATGCATGCGTACGAAAGGCGTACACACCTCATTTTGAGATGACCATGACAAAGGGTCAATACATGATTGATTGGTGTGCCCAGGGGCAGCTCTAAAGGCTTCAGCTCCATGCCCCCAGGTTTCCTGCAAAATCATGCAAATCCACCTATTCTGGGTATATTCCAGTAACTCAGCACCCAGGGTTTGAATCTTTTTGAATATGCCCCTGGTGATACACCTACAGGTTGCCTACCCTCCCCGAAGGGTTCTATACCACCTCCCCTACCACCAGAGGGGATTCTACTGACTGCCCAAAAATATTTTATTTACTTTACCTTGGCATAATTCATGTTCATCACTGCCATCCTTACAATCCACGACACCATCACATTCCTCGAATGCATAGATGCATTGTTGACCATCAGCACATAGCATTTCAAATGATGTACACATTGGTGCTGGGGATGTTGCTGAAAAAGGAAAAACAATGTTGTTTGATAAACATTCTTAAACATGTTGTACCCATGACCACATCAAGTTACATGTACAGCACACACCGACATCGCCTGGCTAATAATTACTTGGTGCATCAGAGATACTAAAATCAATACCCGGGATCAATACATGTGAATGTGCTATGCACGAGTTTGATATGAGACGAAAATCTTTGGATACCAGGTAGAAAATGATGAATATCTCCCGTAAATGATTTCGTCTAAAGAAGCCAGATGTGGTTCCTTGCACTTGAATATATGTTTTGAATAGATATGATAGTCGTTAGCTAGCATCTTGAGAAAGAAGCTTGCGTCTTGAACTCAAAAACTGACAATAATTCTGATTTTATATGTGCCGACTATATAGCGCCGTGTATAGGCCAATTGTGGAGGTAGTCTAAAAGCAGATGACTTATGGCGTACCATGGATGGTCACTCACACACAAGCGAGGTCAGTCACCGGGCAATTGTCAGTAGCCTTAGTCAGATGTCCTTCGCCCCATTATGCGTCTCAAAACTATTAAACAGGTCGGAACAAAATGGCTATGCGTGGCGGTGGATTCAACCTACCATGGCGATTTCTGCCATGAAGATATCAGGGCGATGACAGTATCATGACACTGTGCAGCAGTTCTTCCTAAATATTAATGCTCTGCTTGCTAGCCATAGGCTTCAACATGAAAAGTCCCAGTCTAGATTCCAGACAGTGATCCCCCCGCAGCAACATTTCATGGAGGAGCCTGGCCCCATCGTTTTGAAGAGATGGGCACTCCAGCCTGTGAATGCAGGTTCATCCCTTTACCCCTTTTACTGCATTTTTGCTTCTATACAACTTACCACATTCAGCTTCATCACTGCCGTCGTCACATTCCTCCATGCCGTTGCATACATTTCTGTTATCAATGCACGCCTTACTAGTAACACACTGGAATTCATGTCGCTTGCAGGCTGCAATTATCAAATGAGAAAAAAATATACACATGATGTGATGCTGAACATGAAATTATGTTATGTTATGATATTCTCATCCCATATGCAGATGGGCAGGGGTGTATCCCAGGGGGTGCACTTCAATATGAAATGGATATAGGTGTAGGGCTGGCACTTTCACAGTATATAAGGAGCATTCGGTGAGAGCAAAATGTCAAAAATATGGGGTCACTGGGTGAGAGCATGTATTTTTAGCATTCGGTGAGAACAAAATGTACAAAATATGGGGTCATTGGGTGAGAGACGGACCATTTGGATCTAAATTAGGGGCGTATTTGGTGAGAATATGACCTTTTTTTAAAGGAAAAATATGGGGTCTTTGGGTGAGAGAGCATGTGCTCATCTAAAAATATGGGGTCTTTGGGTGAGAGCGATGCTGAAACAGCCCTACATATGCGTCACCTCCAAAATTGTAGTGCCCCCCCCCGGGCCATGGAGCCAGGGAGGGCAATATTTCCAACTATTTCTACTAAAGTGACTTTCCTGGGACAAATGTGCACAAATCACACAAAAAATTTTAATGCTAAAATGGGCCACAATCAATACAACTTAAAATAAAATCAGTACAATTGTAGCCTAAAACCAGGTGAAAGGAAGATGCACCGTTACAACTTTTAGTTATATTGATGAAATTATGAGTACTGTTCTCACAACAACTTTTAGTTAATTTTGTTGTGGTATTTCGAGTTTTCATTTAACCTATAGTCTACATATCTACCTCCAGTCAGCGGCACTATAGCTTTGAAGTTCAGCGTGTTTTATGTTACCTTAGCTTTACTTGGTGCATGTACATATTTTTATGTGCACGTTCAAAGAAACAATAAGCCAACGCAGTACATTCTGAACTTCAAAGCTACTGCCACTGACTGGAGGCAGTGTTGCCAAAACTTGTCAGCTTCAAGGCGCGGCGCATTGACTCGCCAGGCCGCGGTAAAGGATTCTCAAGTAGCCCAATTTTCTAAGCTTCAAAAAAGCGCCCAATACCGGATATTTGGGCGGATTTACCCGAATTTAGAACACAAAACACACAATTGGGCGGAAAAACACTTCAATTTGAAACTTCCGGTACTTACTGGGAAGTTACTGACCGATCAATAAATGGTCACAAAACCCATTGTAATTTCAATTTGGAGCTTCAAAGACTCAAAACCTTTATAAATCGACTAAATTGAAAGGAAAATACATCAAATTAGTGCCATGCCTGAGACTGTCAAAAGTAGCCCAATTTTAGACAAGTAGCGGCATGCTTTTTGAGTAGCGACAAGTGATCGCCAAGTAGCCCAATTGTGCGCCTAAGGCGCGGCGTTGGCATCGCTGTATACACTATATCATTTCACACAAATGTGGACTGTGGAGTAATCTGTATTTTGTAAAGGTGTTATCATCAATGGGGCATATCCATACTACCCACTTCTATTGTGCAGTTTAATATGAAGATAATCAATAACACTAATTAAATGTGAATTCTGGAATGGCCAAGGTCCAATGCTTCTTTAACCTTTTGCCAAACCCTCCAAGATAATTTGAAACCTATTAGTGGTACGCAGTTCTGAAGCCTTCCGCTAGGAATGAGACGATCATTTGAACATTAAATTTTTTTTGGGCCTTATGATGGCGAAACTGTTGAAAAACATGTACCAATTAATAAGGAACACAATAAATAAATAAACTTTTTCTTTATAATATTTTCACAACCAGAACTTAAGCTTCAGTGGTTCAGTTTTGGAGCTTACTATAAAAGTGCAAATTTTCACGCTACATTTAGTTTCACGCTTTTCACGTTCCAGGCTGCAACCATGAAAATAACAACAAGCAAATATATTCCTTTTGTGTACAGATCAGTGTAATTATAAGGAAAATTTACACTTTTACAGTAATTTATTATCTGTTAAGTCAAGTTACAAATCTCAATTTTTAACAAAGTATTTACAAGGTGTCTTTTTGTTGCAATACATCACTATTTTAATCAGCATGAAGGGGTTGGGCATGAGGCCTTGAAATTAACATTTTACAGGGACGCCTATTATCAAGGCGCGGCCACTGAGTCATCGGTACAATCAAGAACACCAAATTCTAGTGTACATGCAGTGTTGCCAAAACTTGCCAGAACTAAGGCACAAAGAATTCAATTGGCCCACCGGGCCACAGTAAATATTTAGTAGCCCAATTTGGTACAAGTCGTCATAGCAAGTTTCATGGAGACTGAGCAGCATGCAGTAAGCCATCTGAACCTCAAGGGTGCTACCAGCCGAATTATTAGCCTCTAAGAAGAACTATTTTGATTGGCTAGTGCTATATCATGTACCGTATTAATCCAATTAGAGATGTGGTAAGAATAGTCATTAGGCCTGAACGGGATTAAGCTTAAAATTGCTCTAAAATCTAAAAGCTCTACTTGTATTGGTTACTCAGATAATTATACCATGTAATTAACCAATAAGAAGCACTGTAAGAAAGACAGTAGTGCCCACGGGGTAAGCTGTGTTGGAATCACTGAATGTGTACAATGCTTTGGGCAGGCAGGCAATTCTGCCAAGGCCTGCTTGGTCACCAAAGCATGCAATCACATGCTAAAGAATACATCCAAAGATACACATTTTGAGAAGCACCAAGGCAAAGACATGGGGCACCCAAGGCAATTGCCTTCAGTGCCTTTGGTTATTTTTTTCCCTGCAATATATGTCAAGGTCAAAAAATATTCAATGGGCCTTGACCAATTTTGGGGTGCTACCTAGGTAACAAACGACACATACCAAACAAATACTGCAACCTATTATTTGTTGGGTTGTTTACGTTGCAATTTGTTTTTAAAATGGCTATGTTACAGATACGTCAAAGTCAAACCATACAATTCTTGAATCCTTATGACAAAAGCAATACTTTGGTACCGTATATGGATTTGTAAAAGTAAGTAAGACCTTTCTCATGGTTTTCAACAAAATTGTGACCATACATGTAGCTTTCTGCTGATATCTCAAAAAGGTGCAATGCAGACAAGTTACATCATAAAATTCTTTAATCCTCATGGCAAAAGGAATACTTTGGTAACCGGTTTTAACTACATTTTTTAAAGTCAGAACTTTGAAGCCAAAAGTGGTGTTTATATCTTCAAAAAAACAAAATTTTTAAATCCACATGACAATAGGGATTTATATGGGTCATAAACTTTGTCAGTTTGAGCCAAAAGTGTGACCTCACACAGTGTCAACACCCTGTATTATAAATATTTTTTTCCATACAGCTCAATACTCCGTTGAAATCAATATTCTATTATTGATACAGATAAAGAAAGTTTACATATGCATTGTGTTATAGGACGTGCACCTGGAACTTAACTAAATGGGCTACACGCGTTCCTTTATACCTATACAGTATAATTGTCATTCTCAAAATTAAATATATCTCAATTTTTACGTTGGATTTCAAATTTTTTACATTAAAAATGCAGTAAAAGATATCCACAGCAAGCTGCAAGGCCCGCTAATTAGTGTACTGCTTTTCGAGTGAGTGTACTGGAAACAAAACCCTGGTTTTACCTGAAAACAAATTTTTTCTTGTAATAGAAACATCATATGGGGTACTAGAGCATGCACAAATCGTAATAATGTGTAGAATATAGAAACGCTGTGGTATCTCATATGATAGTCATGGTATGCTTAGCCTGAGTCGCTCGGCCTATCTCGAACAAAATCGCGATGCGTAGCTGTTAAAAAACGAGAGGATTCGCTGTACTATCACGGCAATTTTTAACATGAAGATATAGGGATGATGACGATGTGCCTCGTCCCTTATAACTTTTAAAATATAGTTAGGCTCCAAAAGGTCAAACCATACAATTCTTAAATCCTCATGATAATAGGGTCAGTCCATGTCGAAACAGATTGAGTGTACACCCACCCTCTTGGATTTTGCTCTCCTTTGGCTCAGGGGTACCTTTCATGGATCCCTAGGTGAGGTCACAAGAAAAAATTCAAATTCCATTTCGTTTGCGACCTCGACCAAAATTGTGAATTTAAGGGGTCCAAATGACAAAGTGCTCTCTTTGAGGGGCACTTTCTTCTTAATTGAATCAGTTGTGATCCTCTTTTTGAATGTGGTCACTCACTGGCTGTGTCTGAAATACCTAATGCCAAAAAGATAGATTTGAATTTCGATTTGGGATTTCAGAGGGGTCAAAATCAACACCTCGTACTGTTCAATCAAATTATCTTGATTTTGAAGGACCCATGATAATGTCACAGTGCACTTATAGGTCCTAATTATGTTCAGAATGGATTAACCATATGCCAATGTCTATGAGCAATTCAAAAAATTTCTAGACCCTACAGAATTTTAGGCCACCCCTAAAGTGGTTCAGCCACAAATGGCACTTAAAAGTCGGCAAATTTTGACCCCTAATAACTTTAGGTGTACACCAGATATGAATTTCTAGTCTTTTGCATCTGAAAGAATGTAGTTTAATGTTACTAGGAACATAAGATTTGTTTTGTATTTTTTGTGTTTTAGTATTAAGTTCACGCTTTCAAAAATAGTCATTTTTGCCTAACATACCATGCATACAGGATGCCAATTTTAGTATGATATTTTTTATATTTTTGATCACTTTATAGCCATTTGTATTATTTATCCTGATATTTCAAGTTGCTCTTGAGTCAAGTAATAAGAAAAAATTACTTTCTAATCCTCTGTATGGATTTTTAAGGGGGTCAAAAATGCACTTCCTGGCAACGATGCACATGCAAAGTACAGGTTATGGGGGTCAAATTTTCAGAATGCTCCCAATTATGTCAAGTAATATATCAAATTACTCGTATGGTCATGAGGATTCCACAAATGTATAGTTTGTTATGTGTCAGACCTTTCAGGAGGGCGCTATGAAAAAATGTTCATAGGTCAACGACCTTTTGAAAGTATCAAAACACAAAAATACAAAACAAATCTTATGTTCCTAGTAACATTAGACTACATTCTTTCAGATGCAAAAGACTAGAAATTCATATCTGGTGTACACCTAAAGTTATTAGGTGTCAAAATTTGCCGATTTTAAGCGCCATTTGTGGCTGAACCACTTTAGGGGGCCTAAAATTCTGTAGGGGTCTAGAAATTTCTTTTTTGAATTGCTCATAGACATTGGCACATGGTTAATCCATTCTGAACATAATTAGGACCTATAAGTGCACTGTGGCATTATCATGGGTCCTTCAAAATCAAAGAGTATTTGATTGAACAGTATGAAGTGCTGATTTTGACCCCCTCTGAAATCCCAACGAAATTTCGAAATCAATCTTTTTTGGCATTAGGCATTTCAGACACAGCCAGTGAGTGACCACATTCAAAAGAGGGTCACAACTGATTTAATTAAGAAGAAAATGCCTCTCAAAGAGAGCGCTTTGTCATTTGGACACCTTAAATTCCCAATTTTGGTCAAGGTCGCCAAACTTAGATGGCCCGCCATTCGGAAGCGAAATTGAATTTGAATTTTTTCTTGTGACCTCACCTAGGGGTCCATGAAAGGTACCCCTGAGCCAAAGGAGAGCATAATCCAAGAGGGTGGGTGTACACTCAGTCTGTTTTGACATGGACTGACCCAATAGTAAGGCTTTCAATTGGTTTTTAACTAGATTTGGTTGAATTTTGACCCTTATTTGAACCGTATTGAATCCTTATGACAATTTGAATACTTGGGAATGGGTTTAAGGATGCATGCAGGATTGTGTTTGACAAACATAATTTTTCATCAGGTTCGCTGTCGCAAATAATAAAGAGGACAAGTAAAAAAATCCTGTTTGGGAATCGAACCTAGGACCTCAGGTTTACGAGACCTGGGGTCCATTTCACTAAACTTTTAACCCTTTGTAACTCAAGTAACTTTTCGTAAAGTTACGAATACCCAATACTAGACATAACTTTACGAAGAGCCCTGCAGTAAATCCATATTACTTATGAAGGGTATCATTGGTAAGTAAGCTAAGTGAAATGGAACTTACTAACGATTTGAAGCTTCGTAAAGTTTAGTGAAATGGACCCCAGACAGAGCCTTAACCACTTGGCCATCCAGTTAATTGTCAAGTGTTACTTACCTCCACACTGGTCATGTTCATCACTGCCGTCTCTACAATCCCGTTCACCATCACATTCTTGGAAATTATGGACGCATCCAATGCCATCGGCGCATGGAAACTCAAACGGTGCACACTGAGGTGGCTCTGCTGGCACAATGAAATATTAATAAATTATAAGCGATAATAATTCCAAGTAGGCCTGAAAAAATGTGGAAATCCTGAAAATGAATTCCATCAAAAGTTTGCAATTTGGAGGAAAATTTTGATAAAATTCTGTTTCCCCATTTAAGAAATACATATGGAATTAAAGGAAATGTTGCTATCTGAGAGTGACTTATTAGTTACACTCAAAAATAAGGATTTTGAGACCAGAGCTTCTGAGAGCGCTGTCCCCTGGACCCCACCCCACAGCCACTAGGGAGTTGCTCATGGACCCCATCAGAGGTCCTATAGCGACACCTTACACCCAACGTGTTAGTCAATCTCCTGCGCTCTCATGGATATAGTAGCACTTTTTTTAAGTGGCATTTTAAGGAATTTTGTTGACGACCCATGCTTTGAAATGATAGTTTAGACTTCCCAGTCTGAAGCACGGCTGTCAGAAAAGTCGGAATCCTACAAACATTTTGATCTGTTATTCAAAAATATTTTGACTTGGCGGTTTGAGGACACAGTCTGTCGGGTCAACGGAAACACATACATATTTCTATTCAGACTTACCTGTTGTAGGGCCTTTTGTGGTTGTGCGTTTCTGTGTTGTAGGTACCAGGCTCTCTGTTGTTGGGGTTTCAAGAGTAAGTTTAGCTGAAAGGGAAAAAATGCAAATTGTAATAGGTAAGGACTTTCTCTCTTTATTTTTATTTTTTTTTGGCTTCCACTGCAAATATGTGACCCATCGTAATAAGCATGGAAATTGCCATCAAAAATGGAAATTGAAGAAAAATCTAAAAGAAATGAAAAGTAAAAACCCAAGGTGTTAGGTAATCATAATTTTTTTACTACAAAAATGTGATCCATCAAAACACTACACAAGATTACAAAACCAAGTGACAACAGTAGGCCTACTTTTAGGCGACAAAAAAACCTGTTCGAAAAAAGGGCCTGACTACCCCATTTTATAAATATTGGCAAAAACATTTTTCCTGTAGAAATGAATACCCAAATTTCCAGAAAAAAGTGATTTCATGAACACCAGGTTTAATTCAAAGTCTGGAAAAATTCAATCCCTCACACTTACCTTCACTGACCTGCAGTGAATCATTAACATACTTAATGGAAATGAAATTCCCATCATACGCTGATGCTGTAATGATCTGAAAGACCAGATTCTGTATTGTGTTTTCAACATGTTCAAGGAGTTCTTCATCTGATAAATTCTCATTGTCTTCTGTTCTAGTGATGGGAGGAGGATCTTTGAATAGAACACGCAAGTCAGCTACTATACTACCGGACCTGCAATAACGAGAATGAGGTGTACAAATTTTAGTTCTAGTCCGGAGGAATTTCATAAATTGGGTTTTGTTTGGGCAATGCTAAATTGGCAAAACTGCACAAATGGTCAAGGAAACCTACATAATTATGTTTTCTATACTTCACTTGACCCAAATATATGATTTTTTATGGTGATGAGACACTCACACATGGAATTTTAGAGGAAAAAAAAAAAAAAGCTGCTATCATCATGAGACTAAGATCTAGAAACACCCCGTAATGCTGTTTTGGGGAATTTTGCTAGCAAAATCTTTTTGATGAAAGTCGATCTTTGAAAAGATGTAACTTTGCCACGGAAAGTGCTATGACAAAAAGGTTTTCAGTTTTGGCTTTCTTTACTCAAGGGCTTTAATTTGACATATAAAATGATGCAGTTTGATGGCAAATTTAAATTCACCTGGCATACCTAAATTAAGGTTTGCCTGGCATACCTACAATAAACTCTCGCGCGGATCGCGACAAAACAATATCAACAAAGACAAAGCAAGATCATAAACACAAATTCTGTGCACATCTGCTCCCAGGAATAGATTGAAGATCAGAAACTTGCAGCTGTTTTTGTGCTCAGCTCAGAATCCATTAAAGGGGCATTTCGTGATCCACAGCCTCATCCCCCCACTTTTCTCAAAAAAAGTTGAGATTTTTTATCACTGGAAACCTCTGGCTACATAATGTTTATGTACAAAATATTTCTTGCAGATTAATTCGTTTAGCAAAGATATCGTGAAATTTGAATTTCGTTCTGGTGCACCAGAAAGAAATTACAACGCATTGTCTATGGAGCAGTGTAATACACATAATCATGCATAACTCGCGAACGCAAAATCGGAATCAACTGAAATTTTGGGAATAGGTTTTTTTCGTGGATATCTAATGAAAAATGACATAAATAGAGGATGCTAGGATCACAAAATACTCCCTTAACATATGAATCGTGAATCATGTTAAAATATATCATGAGAATTTACGAGTTTTTAAGCTTACCGATTTGCATGATTCCATGAATGTATTAGTCTTATGCAAGCTATGTGAGCATATATATTACAATATCAAAGTATCTTCAAAATATGCATTAAGTAGGTTTGTGAGGATATGCTCTCTTGTCACATACACCACTCTGCACTCTAACTATGCGCTTCTCTTCAATCACTGTAATTTTTTAATCGTTCAAGTTTTCCTCACGGACAAATTTTGTTCAAGCCGCCATGATGAGAAAATACAGCTGATCGAGTTGCTACACACAGCGCGTCACCCGATAAATTCATCCAATTAGAAACTCGGAAAAGTTGGAAAACTTTTTGTCCAATCAAAAACAGTCAGTGGATTGGATTGTCATCCTTATTTTTATAGTGGGTTTTTTTTTTTTTTTTTTTTATAATAATTTGGGAGGAGGTGGGGTTTCCTTCAAATTCAACAATTGCAGATAATTGACTTTTTTTTTTTTTCTAAATAATTTAATAATAAGTAAAAGAAAAAGTAAAGAAAAAAAATAAAAGAACTTCACAACTTACTTGAAACCATCAATTTGTGTTTTATCATACACGTCTTTCGTCCTTGAATCTGTGCTAAATGTATCGGTCATCTAGTGCAGAAGAAAAAGTTATCATAATGAATCTCAAATTTTGATGTGCTCCTTTAATGCCTGCAACATTGTAATCTCAGCTAGCCTTGTTCAACGCCTTCTAAGTTTCCTCCCTCATGACCAGCACTTGAATCCTATCACTACTTTTGGGCTCGCCAAGTCTATGAGGGCCACAGACTGCGGCTTTTTATAATCATGCGTCAGTTGAACGATCGATCTCAGGTTGAGCCTGTGAGCCCTAGGGCGAGACGTAGACTAAGCCCTAGTTCGATTTTTCAGTATACGCACGGTCATTAATAGCCGTAAAATAGTTCAAGCAGGGAGGAAATCTTAGAAGGCCTTGAACAAGGCTAGATCTCAGCACGAAAAATTTACCATTGCCCTATTGCCAATTTCATGATTGATTGATTGATTGATTTCATGATTGATTGATTTCATGATTGATTGATTTCATGATTGATTGATTGATTGATTGATTAATTGGTTGATTGATTGATTGATTGATTGGTTAATCGAATCGATTTATAATTATCGATTGGTTACCAAATTTTCGACAAAGTAATTGATTAAATGATACCTACATAGTATCGACCCTACCCGTTATTGGTGCATGACACGAGTTAACAGGCAAAACACAAAAGACTCTTGACTATGTTGGCAGTGGCAAAAAAGGTTGCCGAATTTTGATTTCCAAACTGCTTCTTTTTTTAAAAATTATTATCACCCCATGAATTACTCCTGGCTGTACAGGATTAAACGGCCCAAACATATGACTTACCGTATTGATGATCTGATTTTCTAGTTCTATATATTCAGGTGATGTTGACATATTGTAATTATCTGTGTACTGCTGATCTAATTTTATTGTTGCTGGAACTTCAACCATGTCTGCAATGTTTAACAAAGAATAAAATGAGAGCAAATCTAAACAGAGATCCGTGAAACCACTGCACAAAACAGCAAAAAATATACACGTAGGTCTACACAAAATATGAGAAACACTTCTGGCTAAAACAATTTGCTTGTGCCTGATACCAGCGAGATCCAAACGCGTCTCCGCACGGAATGACCGTTTGACCAAACAAACAAACACACGCACAAACACCATCCACACAAATATAAACATACAAACAAATATTCACCTTTTTTACCAGATCTTGAGGGATTCAAAGCGCTGTAGACCTATAACCGTCTTAGGCGTCCTTACACAGATTGGATTATGAAAGGCAAATACACGTTATTTTCTTTGCTGATTTTTATCAATGTAGGTCGCCAACAATATTGGGCTATTCCATTTAAAATCCACACTACCCCTGTGGAAGATTTAGCTAAAGTCTTCCACATAGGGAGTATGAGTTTAGAATAGAATAGACAATTGGGTTCGTTCATAAATATTTGCATAATTAATATCGCTTCTTTGCTTCAGGAGTAACTTCTTACCTATTCCAGGCAGATCGAGCCTCGGTAACGTTGTTAATGCTATTGTTGTAGGTAGACGTGACACTGAAGAATAACGGGAAATAACAAAATATAAAATTGCAAATTGATTGCTTTTTACACAGGTGAATACGTTAAACATATATTAATGACATCGTGATTGATGAGCACGGCTAGAGTATAATAGAAAAATGAGTGTGATAGAACTCTTGAACTTGGGCAATGTTTACATCCTGTGGGAACAGATTTTGATAATGGAAGTTCTGGGGTTTTTCATGTTATTACACTATTATTTTTGCCGAAGCTGTGTATGCATGACAAGGGTTTCGCAGATCATTCTGATCATGTCTAACATAGTAGTTGTCATGCACTAGCTTACACTTTCGATTCTAGAACTGTTTTCCAAATTATTTTTATCAAGTGATAGACACAGCCATAATACATACATTAAGACCCAACTTTAAAATTCTGCACTTTTCTTGAATTAACGTTATTCGTCGTCGTAGTGAATACGTCATACCTTAATCATGGCTATAGCCATGCGCTTCAACGGAAAAAGTTGAAGTTTTGAAATATTTTCTCAAAATATCAAGAGCTATCTTCAGAACTACTGAACCAATACTAGGCTTGTTTGTACTCATTTTAATGCATTTTTCATGCTGATTCCAAATATGATCATGAAAATTTATATTTTTGAATTTTTTGAAGTTTTAAACAAAATTTGAAACATGTCGTCTGCAGTCGACACCCGCGTGAAGAGAATTAATTCGCAACTCATTGACTTTGTGTTGTGATCATTTTGATCGTGATTCCAAACACAGATTCACGCTGAATCAGTTGACCTGGCAACAATCACTTTTGACGTCAAACTACGATGTCGAATAGGGGCTGATTTGAAAAAGAAGTTGCGAAAAAAAGGTTTTGGATGATGGTTTTATACAAATGAAAAATGTTGGTCTTACCTGGTGCTACAGTTTGAGCATCTTTGAATCTATCCAACGATCCAAAATAAAACAAGGCGATAAATAGACCTATTGCAACGGCCAGAATTAATGCGATAAAACACATCAAAGATAAACAGACACATTTGACATTTGAATATTTGTCTTCTTCTTTATCCTTGAATTTCAGATGGTTTGCCTCGTGGAAAGCGTCATCTTCGTCTCCTTCAAATTTGCCAGCAAATCTTTGTGACTCTTCGTCGTCTCTGTAAAAAGTAAGTATAAAAACGTGTGAGAAGCTTAAAAGGATTAGATGTTCTAAATATAATACAGGGTGAATGTTTAGCTATTCAAAATTTTGCTGTTTAAAAAGACGTTGTTTAAAGTGTTGTTGTTTAAAGTTTTAAACAACATTGTTCAGTTTTTTGTTAAGTTTTAACAACTTGCAAGATTTTTAAACAACCGCTGTTTAAAGGGTACATGGCTCAAACTTGTTTAAAAGTAAAATTAAACAACTTGTTTGAAAATTTAAACAAATGTTACTTGAAAGTGTATGGATTTCAAATTGAATAAAGCAAATGCCTTTACATTAGCTCAGTACTTCGGTCCCCTTCTTCTTTTGTATTCATTTGTGTTTTTTACAGGGAAATTGAAACTAAAAAAACCGAAATAAGGATCACAGATTGAGCCATTTGATTATTATTTGAAATTGTTTTACTGTTCTTACATCTCGCCATTGTATCCAGAATATCTTTGGTCCTCCTTGTCACGTCTGTAATTAAAAACAAATAGGTTGACGTTAAAAGTCATACAATTATTATCAGTCAAAAATGTAGTTTATCAACACCTCATAATCAGAGGCACTATGGTGGATAGTTGCACCAGGTAGTTTATCAACACTTCATATCATCAGAGGTACTATGGTGGATAGGTACACCAGGTAGTTTATCAACACCTCATATCAGAGGTACATTGGTGGATAGGTACAACAGGTAGTTTATCAACACCTCATATCAGAGGTACTATGGTGGATAGCTACACCAGGTAGTTTATCAACACCTCATATCAGAGGTACTGTGGTGGATAGCTACACCAGGTAGTTTACCAACACCTTATATCAGAGGTACAATGGTGGATAGCTACACCAGGTAGTTTATCAACACCTTATATCAGAGGTACTATGGTGGATAGCTACACCAAGTAGTTTATCAACACCTTATATCAGAGGTACTATGGTGGATAGTTACACCAGGTAGTTTATCAACACCTCATATCAGAGGTACTATGGTGGATAGCTACACCAGGTAGTTTATCAACACTTCATATTGGAGGTACTACGGTGGATAGCTACACTAGGTAGTTTATCAACACCTTATATCAGAGGTACTATGGTGGATAGCTACACCAGGTAGTTTATCAACACATTATATCAGAGGTACTATGGTGGATAGTTACACCAGGTAGTTTATCAACACCTCATATCAGAGGTACTATGGTGGATAGTTACACCAGGTAGTTTATCAACACCTCATATCAGAGGTACTATGGTGGATAGCTACACCAGGTAGTTTATCAACACTTCATATTGGAGGTACTACGGTGGATAGCTACACTAGGTAGTTTATCAACACCTCATATCAGAGGTACTGTGGTGGATAGCTACACCAGGTAGTTTATCAACACCTCATATCAGCGGTACTATAGTGGATAGCTACACCAGGTAGTTTATCAACACCTCATATCAGCGGTACTATAGTGGATAGCTACACCAGGTAGTTTATCAACACCTCATATCAGAGGTACTATGGTGGATAGCTACACCAGGTAGTTTATCAACACCTCATATCAGCGGTACTATACTGGATAGCTACACCAGGTAGTTTATCAACACCTCATACCAGCGGTACTATAGTGGATAGCTACACCAGGTAGTTCATCTACACCTCATATCAGAGGTACACTGTGGTGGATAGCTACATCAGGTAGTTTATCAACACCTCATATCAGAGGTACTATAGTGGATAGCTACACCAGGTAGTTTATCAACACCTCATATCAGAGGTACTATGGTCGATAGCTACACCAGGTAGTTTATCAACACCTCATATCAGAGGTACTATGGTGGATAGCTAGACCAGGTAGTTTATCAACACCTCATATCAAAGGTACTATAGTGGATAGCTATAATACCAGGTAGTTTATCAACACCTCATATCAGAGGTACTATGGTGGATAGCTACACCAGGTAGTTTATCAACACCTCATATCAGAGGTACTATGGTGGATAGCTACACCAGGTAGTTTATCAACACCTCATATCAGCGGTACTATAGTGGATAGCTACACCAGGTAGTTTATCAACACCTCATATCAGAGGTACTATGGTGGATAGCTACACCAGGTAGTTTATCAACACCTCATATCAGAGGTACTATGGTGGATAGCTACACCAGGTAGTTTATCAACACCTCATATCAGAGGTACTATGGTGGATAGCTACACCAGGTAGTTTATCAACACCTCATATCAGAGGTACTATGGTGGATAGCTACACCAGGTAGTTTATCAACACCTCATATCAGAGGTACTATGGTGGATAGCTACATCAGGTAGTTTATCAACACTTCATATTAGAGGTACTATGGTGGATAGCTACACCAGGTAGTTTATCAACATCTCATATCAGAGGTGGATAGCTACACCAGGTAGTTCATCAACACCTCATATCAGAGGTACTGTGGTGGATAGCTATACCAGGTAGTTTAGCAAAATATCATGGGGGCCTTCCAAAAGCGGAACCAGGATTTCACATACCTGTGTGTCATCCCTAAAATACTCTATGCATAATCGAGTTTCTTCAACTTTGTAAAATTGTTGCTAGATGAAAATAGAGTAACGCTATATCTAATGAATTTTGTACAAATGAAAACTAAAACATGTGAAAAGGAAAGAAAATATCTATTAAAATGCTGTCGCTTTCGTCTCCATTAAAGGTTACTGTTTCGTTTTTATGGAAATCTCATATATATTAATTTTTGATTAATTTAGGAATTTTTGTTTGAAGTGCAAAAAATATCCAAAGTCCCTTTGTACCCCGAAGGTCATATTTGATTAAAATTACAATTCTGTTAGTTCATCCCTCCGCGTAATTCAAAGGTCACGGGTTCGATCCACAGTCCCCATTTTGTAATCAACTCATTTAGAGTATAGAGAAAATGGAAGTTCGACTAATTTTTAGGGAAATCAGGCTGTACGAATTTATGCATAGTATTTACTATTATGCATGGAGGAGAGGTATGGGCTGTTTTACAGGTCATATACTCTGGTCATTGTAGAAGAGAGACGAGGCTCGCCAATGAGGCATATTCCCTATACATACGGTATATAATGTGACATCTGATGAAGACCTCAGCATCGTTGGATTTAGGTGTTTTGCTGACTGGGAACCTTTGCCATGCCTAATGATCTAACAGCACGCATCTGATACTTTACGGAAAACAACTTTTATCTCTTTACTTTACGTGCCGACGTAACAACCTTGTCTTCTGTATAATATAAAAATGTGCATTTTGTAAAGCGCGTCTACATCAACAATGATCAAGAACGAATCGCGTCAAACCAACGCAAACATAAGGAACCCAGGAAGCTCAGAGCAAAACATAACAAAAATATGTTCAAAGAATAATATAGAGAACATTATAAAAAGTGATTTTCAATGGATGTAACTGCATGCTGTTTCAAATATTGTTTGAAAACATCCAAAGATAAAGATAACCTAACTGCATGCAGTTTCAAATATTGTTTGAAAACATTAAAAGATTAAGATAACCTATTGGATTGGTAATATGAAAAGTGCGATTACAGGCTGATTTGACAGACTTGGTGGTTACAAAATATCACCACATGTTTGAGTGCGCATCAATAAACCATAAAAGCAAGAACATATGGAATAATCAGTATCCATTAAAAGACAAAGGAATACATTGAATACATTGTCATAAGCAATGATATAGAAATTACTGACCGCGCAAATATAAAGGAAACATTATTGAATTATTAACACACACAGTAGTCCACAAAAGTATGCAGAAAGCATGACATTCGTTTCGATTGAACGTACTTTGAATGTTATATAAAACGGGCTATTTGTCTGAGTTGGAAAATTTTGCAAAATTGGAGTCCAATTGAAGCCATTTGGTGTATCATTATATACAATTTGGGGGGGATATACCAGGCGGCACGCGCCCTCCGCCCTCCCCGGGGGACTGGCGCCCCTTAGGCAGCCCCTCCCGATCCGCCGGTGACCCCCCAATGGAGGTCATTACCTTAATCGTCCACACAGGGAGTGTTAATTTGAAACGAGGTTACCTGAATGTCAGAATGTGTGACTACATTATTTGAATCTACACCCCTGTGTGTGAAATTAATGTCATGTCTTCCACAGGGGATTAAGGGTTTCAACTGGAATAACCCAATAAACCTTTTCCCCGGTATCCCATCATCAACTATTACGTAGTTCATTATGCACTAATATCAATGACTAATTCTCCTAATTAACCACATGTGTTGATTGGATAACATCTGGCATAAACCTATTAGAGGCGGATGTAAGGGCGGACAGTGGAGCATTGAGGATATATGGGTCATTTTGAACAGCATTTTACCACTTTACCAAATATCAGCAGATATGTCTTTTACAGGCTATCCTTGCTTGTTGTGACCACACAAAAAATAGCAAGGGGCCCTGTTAGCAATTGCTGACTTACTGACAATTTAAATCTGTCACTGTTGGTGGATATCTACACCAGGTAGTTTAACGTTTATCAACACCTCATATCAGAGGTAATAATTATGGTGGATAGCTACACCAGGTAGTTTATCAACACCTCATATCAGAGGTAATAATTATGGTGGATAGCTACACCAGGTAGTTTATCAACACCTCATATCAGAGGTACATTGGTGGATAGCTACACCAGGTAGTTTATCAACACCTCATATCAGAGGTGCCATGGTGGATAGCTACATCTGGTAGTTTATCAACACCTCATATCAGAAGTACTTTGGTAGATAGCTATACCAGGTAGTTCATCAACACCTCATATCAGAGGTACTATGGTGGATAGCTACACCAGATAGTTTATCAACACCTCGTATCAGAGGTGCCATGGTGGATAGCAATACCAGGTAGTTTATCAACACCTTATATCAGAGGTACTATGGTGGATAGCTACATCAGGTAGTTTATCAACACCTCATATTAGAGGTACTATGGTGGATAGCTACACCAGGTAGTTTATCAGCACCTCACGTCAGAGGTACTATGGTGGATAGCTACACTAGGTAGTTTATCAATACCTCATATCAGAGGTACTGTGGTGGATAGCTACACCGGGTAGTTTAACAACACCTTATTAGCTACACCAGGTAGTTTATCAACACCTCATATCAGAGGTATACTGTGGTGGATAGCTACACCAGGTAGTTTAACAACACCTTATATCAGAGGTACTGTGGTGAATAGCTACACCAGATAGTTTATCAACACCTCATCAGAGGTGCCATGGTGGATAGCTACACCAGGTAGTTTATCAACACCTCATATCAGAGGTACGGCTATGCATGGTGGATAACTACACCAGGTAGTTTATCAACACCTTATATCAGAGGTACTATGCATAGTGGATAGCTACACCAGGTAGTTTATCAATACCTCATATCAGAGGTACATTGGTGGATAGCTGCACCAGGTAGTTTATCAACACCTCATATCAGAGGTGCCATGGTGGATAGCTACATCTGGTAGTTTATCAACACCTCATATCAGAAGTACTTTGGTAGATAGCTATACCAGGTAGTTCATCAACACCTCATATCAGAGGTACTATGGTGGATAGCTACACCAGATAGTTTATCAACACCTCGTATCAGAGGTGCCATGGTGGATAGCAATACCAGGTAGTTTATCAACACCTTATATCAGAGGTACTATGGTGGATAGCTACATCAGGTAGTTTATCAACACCTCATATTAGAGGTACTATGGTGGATAGCTACACCAGGTAGTTTATCAGCACCTCACGTCAGAGGTACTATGGTGGATAGCTACACTAGGTAGTTTATCAATACCTCATATCAGAGGTACTGTGGTGGATAGCTACACCAGGTAGTTTATCAACACCTCATATCAGAGGTACTATGGTGGATAGCTACACCAGGTATATAGTTTATCAACATCTCATATCAGAGATAGGCCTACTATGGTGGATAGCTATACACCAGGTAGTTTATCAACCCCTCATATCAGATACGTTTGTGAAGGTTGTCATTCATCCAGGTATAATCAAATATAAAATTAAACTTGTTAAACAAGAACATTCCAAAGAAGTTTGGCTCTAAATCTATGACCTCTGGCAACACCATTTCGCCACTGGTCAGTGACCAATTGCCGACAGACCAACAGACGGCCTGAAGATGCACCTAGGATAAGGTGTGAAACCGTTGCCTCTCAAAACCGTGAGTCCAGTTGAATAGTTTTAACAAGTTTAATTTTATACCCTCATATCAGAGGTACTACGTAGTTTATCAAGATTTTAGGGGCGTGTGACCCTCCCCTCGTCGAAGTCAAAATATTACAAGTTACATCGACAATGAAGTTGAGGACCATACACTCCATGTGGAAGACATAGCCTTAATCTCAGACACAGGGATTGTAGATTTAGGTAACCCCATTGAAATTCACACTCCTGTTGTGGAAGATTATTTTTAGATTAATGTCATGTCTTCCATAGGAGGTGTATGGACGTCAACCGGAATATCCCATTCTTATTTCAACATACCTCATTGCATCCGGTGGTGTGTCGTATAGGCGCTCTCCATTTTCATCGCGAGGAACATTTCGATCTATCGTGCTATTCCTCATAGTTGACATGGTTCCATCGTTCTCATAATCTGTCGGTTCACTCTGTCAAATTTAAGGTGACAAATAATTAGAAGTAATGGGGCTTCATTATCGTTTATTTTCTCGCATATATTATTTGTGTCTCGCATTGTCTTACGACCCGATATATGATAAAGCATATATGCCGTCTTATTCTTCATTATTTTAAAGCAAGTTCTGCAAAAGCTGATTGCTTTCCAATAGCCCTAATCCCTTATTCTTAATCCGGTCAGAATTATTAACAGCACTAAAACTAAACTCTATCCAATCTTAGAACATTAACAGATTACGACAGTATGCTTACTCAATATTTAGTTTTCGCATGTTGACCATGGGGTCAGGGTTCGCAGGTTTTTGACGCAGGTGGAAAAAAGCACGGTTTTAACCGCGGTTTTAACCACTTGGCAAAAACAGTTTTTGCCACCAAAATGGCAAAAATTAAAAAAGTGATTTATAGTTCAAGTTTTTCATCTCAACACAAATTATTAAGTTACAAAAATCATTTCCTGAGTGTAACAAGGCCAGATTTTGTAATTATAAGTAACATATTAAGAAATTAAAGGCATGCATGTTCATTGCTCAAGTGCTTTTAACCGAAATGTGGCATACAATGTATATCAGATTCAAAACTGTTTCATTTTAAGGACTTGATGAGAAATTATGTTGAATGATTCATTAATAAAAGTTGTGTGTTGCTGTTTATGAGCTGTGTTATTTTTTAATAATTGGGTGACTATATGTGAGGTTTTGCCAGGTTTTGCCATTTTTTGCCATTTTTGCCGGTTTAAACCAGGCAAAAACTGGCAAAAACAGGTTTGCCGACAAAACCCGAACCCTGCATGGGGTTGACCAAAATAGGAATCATGTTATTGCAAAATACTCACAAGGTTTTCCATGGCTATGTCATCTGTATATTGTGAAGGCTGTAAATACCCCTGAAAAGTCATATAGAAAGACAGGAAATGATCTTAACAACCCTGAAATAATTAATATACACCACCACGATTATGTTTTTCACTGGTATAAATTGTCCTGAGATTTCCCTATGTATCATTATTTTTGTTTCGTTTTCGGATACATATTTTCAGAGCATTTCTTCATTTCTTTAGAGCAAGAAAGTCGGGTATTATAGTTAAAGTATATTCCAGAAAATAGATACACATCCCCTATAGAGGAGTCCGGACTTTTTGTCCAATTGTGACTGTTGGAAATACAGACTTCTAAAGTGTCCAAAGGCAAAAACATCCGACAGAAAAATAGTTCAAAATCAGAAATCCTCAATTGTTAGAGCTCATTTTGGACATTTTTGTGTTGTTCCCTTCATTTAATTGGATTTTCAAGCTTTTTCAAGTGACATTGGCAACTGGAATTCCAGTCGTTTTCAGAAAGGAGACTTGAAATCTGGACATTTATTTGATTGCAAATTTACTCCTCTATAGGGGGTGTGTAGGCCTACTTATTGTCCGGAATAGCCCAACAAAGAATTGCAATTTTTATGATCTGTTGGTAGTATTATATCAAGGAGTATAACAGGAGATGGAGGAGGAAAATAAAACGTTTAGGACATCAATTTTTGTTGGACCTCAAGTATTTTTTGTGGGGGCCTTTGGGGGCATGTAAAACAGGGGGCGGCAAAGAATGGGTTGTGGAAGAAGAAGGAGAGGCAAAAAGAATTATTCAAGAAAAAAGGGCGGAAAATGGCGCAGTGAGCGTGTGAGAGGCCAAGATTCCAGTGGACAAAACTCCAATCATATCATGTTTTATTGCAATGAAAATTTACCCCAGAAAATAAAGCCCAATTAAACTCCAGCGGAAATAAAGATTTATAAAAAAAACCCGTATAGGTGTGATAATATGTGGCAATTTAGGAGTTGCCTGTGAACTTGTTTACCATGTTTACATAAGAAAGAGTTGACTTGAAACTTATTAATTTTCCTTAAATATACCTGTTTACACTGTTAAAAAAACAGGTTGGGTAAAACATTTTACCCAGCATTTAGGTAAATTGAACCCAACATTGGGTTATATTAATTCATTTACCCAATGTTAGGATCGATCACATTTTGTTTAATTTCAGTAATTTACCCAATAATCCAATGTTAAATAACACTCATGGAGGTTGGTCATATGGTGAACAACGGTTGAATAATAATATAATAATAATAATTTATAGGGAGCACGGTGGCCGAGCGGAACGGGCTACGACTCATAATCGGAAGGTTGCGGGTTCGAGCCCCGGCGACGCCATCGTGTTGTTCCCTTGAGTAAGGCACTTTATCTCAATTACTTCTCTCCACCCAGGTGTGAAATGGGGAGCTGTTATGAATACTGTCCATTGAGCGTCGTCCAAAGGTATGAGCATGCCTTGGGCATTGTATGGCAGTTGACATATTCTAACGACGGCGGAATAAATGTAAAGCGCTTTGGTACATGTAACATGTTCACACGTGAAAGGCGCTGTATAAATACCAACATTTAAATAAAATGACACTTTACCCAAAATTGGGTAAATTACTGAAAATTATCCAAATGTTGGGTATAATTTTCCCGATGTTATGTTGGGTAAAATGTTTTACCCAACGGATTTTGTACCCAATTTTCTCACAGTGTATATGGTACATTCCCACGTGGGAGTGTTGATGCTTCGCTGCGCTTGACCTAGCATAAAAACAAATATTTTTTGTGCAAGTAGACGTTTAACGTTTGTGCCTGTACCGAGTTGTAGAAAGCCTTTGATAATGAAAATTTATTGTATCATTGCCCACGGTCCATTGAGTTCCAATCTGCATTTACAGTCGTTGCATGAGCGACTGACTTTTGACCAATGAAGAATGGCGTTTTTCTCAACGAAACAAGCATCGCTTTATCTGATTGGTAAAAACCTATCGCTCATTGTTTAGCGACTGAGTTTGAAATAGTATTTAGAATTGTTGTTACTTGTTGAACTTTCAGAGCTGCTTTTTGTTTTTCATGAACAAGTCAGACATCAGCAACAAGTATTTTAAGTTTTATAGACCAAAATGTGATCGATTCGGTCTGACAAATTTGCTTTGACAAACCCAGCCTAAACACCCACATTATGTGATGTCACCTATATATTTAGGCCTTCTTTAATCATGATTATTATGCAAATTCCATCAATCAATCATGTTCACACGCAACTTTATTTTTCAAGCTATAAATAATTTGGTAAAATGACGCCTTAGAATTTATATTTTACAAATTAATAGGCCTATCTTTAATTTGAGAATGCATATATCAATTAGTCCGTCGAGAAGGTCCATTCACGCCGTCAGTCCTAGTCCTTCTCGACGGACTACATGTAATACGATTTCATTATCAGGTATTTAGACCCATTGTCAAAATTATATTACATAATATCTTTGGCAAATATTTTCCCGCAAAAAAAGTTTGCCAGCACTTGAATAACGTTATTTAGAATGTTTTGTGACAGGTTTTCAAAAATGTTCATTAAATCATGACATTAAACGTTTTCTGTAAAACATTTTGCGTTTGTTGGGAAGTCCCAGGCAATACCAATTCCTAATGCGTCTGGTTCTATCTACGGTGCTTATACATAACCTAAAAATAGTCAAATATATTTTACTTAAGAATGGACAGATATGCATGATAGGAACTCGTTCTATAGTTTGAATCCCGGGGGGGGGGTTCTTCCTGGTTGAAGGTATACGGGGATGTGCCACGGTTTTGGGGTACCTTTTCAGCGATTTTGGTATATCGATGGGTGGGTTTTCAGTGGATACCAATGCGCCCAATTGGGTGCATTTGGGCAAAAATGCCATTAAAGCGCCCAATTATGGTAAATTTGGGTGCTTTTTGGGTGCTTTTTCTTGAAAATTGGTATACTGATGGGTAGCAAAAACAGCAAAAAGTAGGTATAGAGAAAGTCAGCATCCGAAAGTCTGCGTGGCACACCCCCGTACAAAATTTTTCGAAGAACCACCCCCGGGGTTTGAATAAGGTTGAACTTGAGCTAGTCACAGAGAAATAGGCTTCATTAGCTTTGTTTCACGCATGATTTCAAGCGTGTTGCACCACAGCCTCAATGAACTGGTGAAAAAATAACATTGTATTCATAAAAGGAAGATTCTTTTATTTTCTCTTTTTCATGATATGGAAAGAGTGGGCTAAATAGTGACTTCATTATTTGGCCGTTATTGTGAAACGTGAGAAAATATGTTTATGTGAAAGAGTGGAAGGGTGAGAGGTCACAGGGAGGGAGGATCTCCCATAAAAAGAGATTTTGTCCCTGATAAGGCCAAAAAAAAATTGTTTGTTTGTCCTCCACAGCTTTGAAAGAGGACGTGCGGGCGGGCGGATTTTTTTTTTTTTAATTTTTTTTTTTTCGGATTTGGCGTATTTCTGGACCTTGCTAGAGCTAAATGCTACAATCATTCATGGTGACTTAAAAACAACAACATTTTGTTTCTTTAATATGCAGTTAAAGTTATAATTTGTGTTCATGTCATAGTCTTTTAATGATTTGGTGGACTTTTTTTAAATTTTCAACCATGAAAGAGGTCCAGAGATACTCCAAATCTGGAAAAAAATTGAATTTTACTTATTTTTATAAAAATAAAAAAAAATTTAAAAAAATAAAAATATTGGTCAGGCCTTCATCTGTTTGTGCAGTGAGATTTAAATTCCGTGCAGTGAGAATTAAAAATCCGTGCTTAAAATATTTCGATGTAATTCGACAAACTCAAAAGGGATGCTTTAAATATAGCACCTACCGTATGGTCAGGTAAAGTTTCCAAATTTTCGCGCTGCGCGCACTTAAGGGGGTACTACACCCCTCGATAATTTTGTGTCTATTTTTGCATTTTTCTCAAAAACTAATAACGCAGTGGTAACAAAAGTTATGTATATTATTGGGGCATGGAATCCAATTACTACACTGGAATTTCAGTGACCCAAGACAAGCAGTTCGTTATTTATGATAAGAAATAAGGTACCGCTAGGATGTCTTATTTCCTATCATATATACTGAACCGCTTGTCTTGAGTCACAGAAATTTCAGTTTAGTAATTGGATTCATTCCACCAATAATATACATAACTTTTGTTACCAGCGTGTTATTATTTTTTGAGAAAAATGCAAAAATAGTCACAAATTTACCACAGGGGTGTAGTACCCCCTTAACACTTCATCACCCCTTTCCTTGTGTTTCTTGAAAACTCCCATTTTCAAAGGGCCTTATGCATATTATACTGGAGTACCGCTACTTAGTATCATCAACTCCCCCACGCTTTGCTCACAATCTAAACAAGGTCTGGCAGCTTTCCATTTGCTAACGTGCGTGCTATATGGGGTGGGGTGCGGCCATTTTATCCTACCTGAAATCTACGCCCATGCAAAAAAAGGAGAGTGAGATTAACCTAATTTTTAGCTCATTTTAGCATTAAAATGCTAATTTTTTTCGCGCTTCGCGCAGGTCAGCGGACCGGCTTCGTAATTTTTATCCCTTTGAAAATTTATTTTTTCATCTCGAACTTCTTCAAAAATCAGAGATTATAGTTTCATCCTTTCTAAATTATATAAATCATCAATATGAGTGCTGTGGAAGCTCTACGGTCCGATGCCTTGAAAAGGCCTAAATGTACAAACTAGTGAGCTTGGGGCTCTACACCCTGGGCCCCCGCCAGGGGCTTTGACACACGACTCCACCAGGGGATCTAAGGACCCATCCCAACCCGTTTGAGCTCGCAACATTGATAACCTGCCAATAAAAAATAGTCCTATAATCCCTACAAGTGAGCAAAGTGTTGGACTGCAGAAATTTCCCCCTAAAATCATTTTGTTGGGCCTTCGGCCAAGTTGCTTTTTTTAATTCAATGTTAGGGTGAATTTTTTGTGAAAGTGAAAGAGTATTTTGTACTCATTTCATGGGTGTTCTTTCTGTTTTCAAAAAATAAAAAAATAAGAGCAAACAAGAGTATTTTGCAGGTTTGTATGTAGATAATGCTTAACGTTGCTTTATAACTCAAGAGTGTCAAGTGTCCAATCTGGTAACTAATACGGTCAAAAATGAGTCGCTTAAATGAGTGATGTTGTAAAAATCTCCAAAACTCGAAGGAGGAAACTTTCCTATAACCAGAGGCGTAGCCAGGTTTTATTTTTGGAGGCTGATTTTTAAAAATGGGACCTTTTTGGACCTTTTCCCAAATTTTGGACTTTTTTTTACCAAGAAAGTATAAAGAACCTGAATTTTTTCGCTCGCTACGCTCGCAAATGGGTAAATTTGGATTTTGTTTGACAGAAAAAGCATAAAAAACATGTTTTTTTGGCTCGCTACGCTCGCAAATTGGACCTTTTTGGCCTTTGGTGAATTTTTTTCGGGGGGTATCCCTGCCTACACTCCTGCCTCCAACACCCCTCCCCGCAAGCTTGTTGCCGCTGGTTGATCACCAAGACTTTACATCGCTAACGTGCAGTGACTATTTTCATCTAAAATAGCCCCTGGACATCATGTGCAGTTAACTTTCAACATGTAGGTCTTTCTTGGGCAAAATTGTGCGAAAAATAGGGTTTTCGGAGGCAAATGCTAAAATATGGGTGGGGGCATTTCCACGGGCAGATAATAGAAAACAATGAGGGCCCTTCGAGGAGAGATCATGGACAGGAATTAAGAAACGTAATGCGTCAATTATGATGTGGTATATCGAAAGCAGACACTTTTGGGCAGGATCGTAAATGGAGAAATAGCAAAAAAACTTCCCGGTAATTTTTTTCACAATTTGGGTTAGTTACAAATTTGTGATGTTATTAAGGAAAGGGGTATGAACGTTTGGGCAGTATTTATTGTGGGACATTAGAGCACATCAGACATATCGAATCGCATTCTAAATACGAAGAATGTCCTTCTGATATCAAATAATTTTGATTTTTTGAAATTCGCAATGTAATACACATTCTATGGCAAATCATTAAAAATTGATATTTTTGATATTTAACAGTACTCGAAGTAAACTTTATAAATCTGATGATTTACACTTGAAGTGTATGTAGATGGGATGAAAAGCCGACGATCAATTGAAAATTTTGACCTTTCGTATTGAAGATATGGATTTTTTTTCCCAAAACACAAAAAAAAATCTTCAATATGAAAGGTCAAAATTTTCAATCGATCGTCGGCTTTTCCTCCCAGCTACATACACTTTAAGAATATCATTAGATTTATCAAATTTACTTCGAGGACTGTTATATCAAAAATTTGAAAATATCAAATTTTTATAATTTGTCATAAAATTTGTATTATATCGTGATTTTCAAAAATGAAAATTATTTGATATTAGAAAGATATTATTCGTATTCAGAATGCAATTCGATACGTCTGTGGTGCTCCCATGTCGCATAAAAAATACTGTCGAAACGCTCTAAACGCTCATTTCAGATCCCTTAATGTTTAAAATATTTTCTGATAGTTTCAGACTGGAATATAACTGGTATCTTGTATTTTTGAGACATTTTTTAAGGTAATTCCTACTCTCTCGATATCTCAATTTCCAATTTTATAATACCATAACTTACGAACTCAATATCTTCGTTACAGGAATGTCCGATTTCATTGGGGAAAACGACGTTGTGGAGTAAAATATCGCTATATTTAAGATATGTAAAAAACCTCAAAATTGATAACCTGCCCAAAAGTGTCTGTTTTTGATATACATCATTTTCTTACATATACTTTTGTTACTTTGATAAGCATCATGTATCACATCAAAAACCAAATTTCAGAACTTTGACAATACTTGATGGCATGTAACCTTTTAAACGATTTTTTCAAAGGACTATTCCACTTGAAATCCATATACCGTTTTGGAAGACATGACCTTAATCTTGCACCAGAGAGTGTGATTATTCAAATGCGATTACCTAAATCAAATAAATACTCAATTTCTAATCTGCACACCCTGTGTGGGAGATTAAGGTCAGGTTTTAATTTCAGAGGTGTATGGATTTCAACTGGAATAGCCCAGAAGGAGGTCTGTCAAAATGTTCCGGATTTTGTGAAAACGGGTCACATATTATTTTACGCGAAATGGTTATCTAAACAAAAATACACCAAGTTTGTTTGCCTTTATGAAAATGATAGGCAAATAAAACACAAAGAAAAGTGTAAATATTAATTCATAGGGTGTTTATCAGCAGGAGTTCACGGCAATTGGGATAATAGTCCTTTGAAAAATGAATAATATTTTATTCTCTCACGCGATGTTTCTTTTGTGATACGTGCACCCAAAGCAGGTGATATAGTGCCCCATTCTGAATCGGCTCCCAAGTTTGTCTTTAAAAAATATTTGAAAGTATTTTGCTACAACCGTTGTTTAAAAAATTAAAAACAGCCCGACCGACCGACCCTATACTTGAAAGGTTCGTCCGCCAGTATAAATGGTAAAACAGAGTGATTTTTTCGTCGCCTCATGCTGGTTTTTTCTTCAAAGAGTCTAATGCCGGAAATGTGCAGGGGTAGGTGTGTGTGTTTTTTTCTATTTTTGTGGGTTGTTTGGCGGACATTTTGGTGAGGACCAAAAATGTTTGTCATTTTGTTTAAAAACCACTAAATTCTAGACATTGAAAGTGCAAAACATTATCCAATGCCCGCAACATCCAACCACGGGGCACAATATTTATATGACTCATTGCAATTTGCAGACATGAACTAGTACTTTTTGACGACAAATCTAAGAATTTGGGGTGGCTTACTCCGTCCCCTCCCATCGTTCTGGCGACAGCACTAAGTGGCAAAAAACTTCGAAGTCGCAAAAATTCCATGCACTTTGGAATATAATCATGTTGGCAGCTCCCTGAGAAAGATTCAATCTGAATCTTCCACAGACATGACAGAAAGAGGCTGTGTTTCAAATAGAGTTGGTTATTGTGATCATTCCATTTGAAATTTATATTCCCTTTTGTGGAAGATATTTCCAAAAATCGTCCACAATGGTACTGTGGAATATCCAAGTGCAAAAGGCATCGTACCAAAGGAGATCAGTGCAGTGAGATCGTATCAGTAAAAATCGATCCTACAAAGGGTTGTGTCAGATTCCATCATAGATATGCCCTAGCTTAATGGACTATTCCAGTTACTCGCATTATTGCCTCAAAAAGAAGTGAGCAAATTGAGATAATAATGCAGAAGAAAAAAAAAATCATGAAAAACATTTTTCTGCCTGCGTGTATTGATGCAAAAACATTGGACGAGGTTATGTTTGCAAGGTTCGAAGGCTTTTGACAATTTCGCGACTGGGTAAAAAGTTAGACATCGTTGCACAAAATAATCACGTTCAAGCTTTTTCTACAAAAATTTGAGACAATCTCATTGTCTATATAAAGCAACCATTTTTGTTTGGTTTGAAATGATTTAATATGCCTACCCATCCGTGTGACAGTTCATTGCCCATTATAACAAAGTACCCGTATCTTTTCCATCGACTTTGGGCGCTATAAGATCACTCTATTCTAGACTGCAAGAATTGGACAATGAACTTCAACTTTAATACAGCGACGTTATGGAATTTTGTTAAGATATTCACACAAATAATAATCATTGTGACAGGTGGTACTATAGCAAGAATAACTTTCAATTTCACAGAGTTTGAGCCGTCCAATTTCTAACAGACCCTGTATGTAATACTGGACAATCGCATTGAAAACAAGTTGGCCTAGTCAGGTAGGTATTGACGGTAGTAAATAGCCGTAAAGTTTACGGGAATGTGCCGTAAAACAAAATAAAATAAAAAGCGCAGTGATTTATAGTGCGCTATACGCACAGGCACAACGCCTAGACGTTGATCCACAAGCCTCAGCACACTTTACAGTGTTATTATAACGATAATATTTTACAGTGTAACCCTAACCTTATAACTCTAACCCTATATAATCCTAACGTAAAATGCCCTAAACCCTCAATATCTACTGCTGATAGCGCACTACTTCATCACCTATCTACTGCTGATAGCACACTACTTCATCACCTATCTACTGCTGATAGCGCACTACTTCATCAACTATCTACTGCAGATAGCGCACTACTTCATCAACTATCTACTGTTGATAGCGCACTACTTCATCAACTATCTACTGCTGATAGCACATTACTTCATCAACTATCTACTGCTGATAGCACATTACTTCATCAACTATCTACTGCTGATAGCTCACTACTTCATCAACTATCTACTGCTGATAGCGCACTACTTCATCAACTATCTACTGCTGATAGCGCACTACTTCATCACCTATCTACTGCTGATAGCACACTACTTCATCTACTATCTACTGCTGATAGCACATTACTTCATCAACTATCTACTGCTGCTAGCTTACTACTTCATCTACTGCCGATAGTTCAGTATTTAATCAGCCATCTACTGCTGATAGCACACTACTTCATCACCTATCTACTGCTGATAGCTTACTACTTCATCAACTATCTATACTATTATACCGGTAGCACACTACTTCATCTACTGCTGATAACTCGCCGCGCCATGCTTGTTAATTATTAGGAGAAGTTGTGTCTTTATACTTCGGAATTGTATACTAATTTCTAAAGGACACTTGAAAATTATACCATATCTTCAAAAACATGATATATAAAATCCATTTTATATGGTGTCATTTTAAGCTGAAGCTTATAATAGCCCCTATTTGCTAACCATTACAGCTATGATATCAAAATCCCCAAAGGATTTGACATGTTTGGGTTTTATGGGAACAGGTGATTTTAAGTTTCTTGAAATGTCCAATTATATTTTAGTACTTCGTTTATTCGAATTTGGTTGACCAGTCTGATTATAAATGCACACATTGGGCTATTCCATTTCAAATCCACACTACTCCTGTGGAAGATTTAGCTGAAGTCTTCTACAGAGGGAGTATAAGTTTCAAATCAAATAGACAATTGGGTAACTTACATGTGAAATACTCGCTCTCAGTTGTGGAAGAGGCAAAGCATGCATGATACAAGGGGAGTATGGGTTTCAAAAGGATTAGCTCTGACCAATTACATTTGAAAAACTTATTCCCCTTGTGGAAGATATTTCCAAAATCTTCCACAGGGGTAGTGTGGATTTTAAATGGAATAGCCCAACATCAAAAATGCATAGTTCATCGAAAGCTGATCAAAAGAAATACCATGTTTTAATATTTTATTTCTTTTGTAAATTACACTATGCACCACAATGGCCTCATTCCAATGGCATAGCCTCAATTAAACAATCATAGTGCACAATTTGACCTCAAGTTGCAGAGTACGAGTTTTTGTATCCCAATTTTTAAAGGTCATTCAATTAATATACAAATGTATTGGGGTTAAAGAACTGCACCCTGATATATGAGCATGTTGTGGATCCTAGTGTTACAACACAGGAAAAGACAAGGACAGACAAGTTCATGATTCATTCTGTATTAAATTAGGGTCATCAATATTATTTTCCAAAGTTACGAAATTCCCAACCTTTTGTACAAAACAAGGGAAATGGTAGACCGCTTCACCACTTAACTTTTCATGTCCAATTGATGCATTGGTACTTGGTATTCCCCATAATTTGACCACTACCCCACAGAATTTAGCTTCGTAACCATGACTTTCATAAGCAATACCACTCTTTAGTGGCCTTTATTAGATACGGTATTATGATAAAGTATTCATTTGGAGCCGAGTCAACAAACTCATTTACACAATTCAATGTGAACTCAAATAATAATTGTCATGATTGTTGAGGCACCTTTGATTTGGCACGTTGGACCAATGTACAGTACAATCGGCAAAACTTCAAACTATACTCGTTTGTTTCAGCTCAAATGAATCGTTAAGGTATGAGCACGACCTAAGTTGAAATATTCCATGCTTGAAATTATGATTTTGAAGAAATTGAAAACCTTTCAATTTAAGACATGAAACTAAGTAGTACATTGTTATACCCAAATACATGTATATATGGGGTTTTTTCACAAGGAAGTCAACTATTTAGTGAATATTTTAGGATTCCTTTTACAAAAATACGACTCTATTCAGCAATAAATCAATCGGAAAATAGAATGAACAACGATAGAATACAATGCTTGCCGAAAGTCGTAAAAAATACCTCATAGATAGCTTGACAGAGTCATGACCCCCATATCATAAAAAGAAACGTGGTTACAGATAAAATATGATCATTGAAAATTACCCTAAATTATGATTAGAGCAGAACATACAAATACTAATACACATAGGCCTAGGGCAAGCCAACTCAACAAACACACGGTGCCTCTTCTTTTTGGCCCATTTCACACATAAGTTCAGAATCATAGTAGATATGGATTCCAATAGGGTACAAATATTTTCACACGCATCGAGCGCCAAGGTTCCCAGTATAGTCATTTTAGGTGCAGATCAGCGAGAAGACTCCTAAAAGAAACTTTTTGTCCTCTATTAAATATGTATATTATGCCACTAGTACCGGGCCAAAATCCCAGGGCCAAGAGGATTAACACCGAGATATATTCAGGGGCGGATCCAGGAATTTTTGATAGAGGGGGCGCCTTTTGGTCAACGACGAAAAAATGGTGTTAAGGGGGTTACCCCCTCGAAAACTCAACGGTTTTGGCCCATTGTTTGCTGCTCATGGCCGAATTTGTTCATTTTTTAAATTTCTTTCATTTTTTGTATTTTAAGTTGGGCCGGCGCCCTTTGCTAGGCAAAAAATAGAGGGGGCGCGCGCCGGCTGCGCCCCCTAAATCTGCCCCCTGATATTTGGGCCCATATGCGATGTCATTTCTAGGGAATATCGCGATGTCATTTTTAGGGCCAAAATATCATTAGGTTTCACTGCCTGAACAGAATTGATCATGTCTCACCTCCTTTTTCAACCAAATCGACGGTTAATAACTCTTATAGTGCGGGATAAATACCATACAAGGTCATTTTTATGTATCTCATTGACCCATGTGTGTTTTATACTGCCTCTAGCTATAATGACAGCCTGGTGATCTGGTCAATTCATTGACAGATTCTAAGGAGGGAAGTCAATTTTTGAACAATTCTCTTCAGGCAGTGAAACGTAATGATTTGGCCCTATTAATTGCGATGTGATTTTAAAAGACATTTCTTGTTTTATCCTCCCAACTTTTCCCTTGACAACAGCTGGTTAAAATACTTACTGCATTAACGTGTGCGTTTTCTTCATCCATCCCATCGTCTATATCATCTAACATATATGCTGGTGGATCTTCACCCCCATTTGCAAATTCCGTCAAATCCTGTAGCAAACAAAATGATTGATATTAGAAACACTGGGACTGCGATCATGCAAATAAATTTCGAATTCGAATTGGCGGTGTAAAAAGAAATGTAGAAGTAACAAGATATGAGCCAACGAGATCAAGTGAGGCGGCTTACCGCGGATATAAATAAAACATTATGCAGTCATGTCTACAGCAGAATTCACCACGACCTTTGCAGGACTTAAACCCCATTATACCAAGATAAACCTCATTCAAAACAGCTCAACTATGTTAAATCAGGGATGTGTCTCATATCCCTAATTAAATCCATAAACATATGTGTCTGATTTACCTGTGCGATATCGCAATGTGCTGTGATGAAATAGGTATTATAATTTCAGTTGGATGCACCATTACAAAGCAAACGCACATTTACAATACTGAGCGTAGCCTTTGTTTCCGAAATGAGAACAAAAGTCTGCATATTGGTATCCAGCCATGTTGATGGTACAACTCATGTCAAACTTGTCACATTTATTGTGATCGTATCACACAAGTAAATGAGAAACATGTCGTTTTAGACTTAACACGGTTTGGAAAAAGTTTTTCCATTTTTTAGCTCCTTATCGGGCAGTCAGAACTCCATATTTGTGAGGGCTCGACAACAATCTTCCCAAAATTGCATTTTAATCATTTTTAGATGATCATAGAGGGAAAGAATTGATTTTTTTTACAGCTTCTATGGCGAAAATTGATCAAACCGATCACACGATGGTGCTCGCTCGAAGTTGGAGCTATCTCGAGTCAGCTGTTGAGCGCAATTTGCCATTAAAATTACACGTCCGACTGTTATGAAATTTTGGAAGACTCTCTTCGGAAAAACAGCTCGACAACAGCTGTCCCGTGACATTTTTTACTTCAAATTGTAGTATGTTAAGGATGAACATTATAATTCACATGTGAGCCTCTATGGCTATTATTGGTTGAAGGGTTTTCCCTCCAGCCCACTAACTAGTCTATTCCTTATACCTACAGTACAGTGAGTGAGCTAAAGGTCAATCATCAATTGGAGCGCTGTGTGTGCACTGAATAGGAAAAACGGACAGTAACTGCATAATGAGTAAAAAGAAGTGAGTCAACAAGACCAAATGAGGCGGCTATAAATAAAAGTAAAAAGAAGTGAGCCAAAAAGACCAAATGAGGCGGCTATAAATAAAAGTAAAACGATGTGAGCCAACGAGACCAAATGAGGCGGCTATAAATAAAAGTAAAAAGAAGTGAGCCAACAAGACCAAATGAGGCGGCTATAAATAAAAGTAAAGCGATGTGAGCCAACGAGGCCAAATGAGGCGGTTATGAAATACGCATAATGGGTTTTAAACTTTCTATAAATAATCGGTCTGTTTGTTTATCATCCCAGCAAACACAAAACGTTTTCGACATCATTCGCAAACGGTTATAAAAGGTTGTCAGAAAACGTTTAAATGTCGGGTTATATAAAGGGTATATTAAGAGTATAAAACGTTTTCATAACCTTAAAAAACATTTGTTGATAATCTACTGCTCAGCAAACAAAAATGTTTTACAGAAAACGTTTAAATGTCGGGTTGTATAAAGGGTATAAAATCGTTTTAATAACATTCCAAAAACATTCTTGAAAACTTGATACAAAACATTCTAAACAGAATATTATTTTGGGGTTGAAAAAATATTTTGCGAAAAATGTTTGCCCAAAATATTTTCAATAACGTTTTAAAAACGTTTTCATGACCTTTATATAACCCGACATTTAAATGTTATTAAAGGTTTTGAAAAAACATTTTAAGAATATTTCTGTGTTTGCTGGGTTCAAATATTTTAACATAATGTTATTTAAGTAGGCCTATTGACACAATATTTGGAAAAAATGTTTGCAAAAATAGTTTACAATAACATTTTTTTTGAAAACATTTAAAAATATTGTTTTAGTGTGTTTTCATACAAAAGGTTTTAAAACGTTACCATGACCTTTATATAACCCGGCATTTTAATGTTATTAAAACGTTTTTACCTAAACCAAAAGCCAAAATATAACTTATTTAAAATGTTTTTGAAACGTTTTTGTGTTTGCTGGGATATTGGTGCCAATATCTTCGTCATTCAAATAAACAGAACGTTTATCGTATTAGATCCAAATCTGTACATTTTAAATAAAAACCAGAAAACGTTGAAGTTAAGTGCAGTGATAATCTGAATAATTATTTCAATTACATTTTTACTATCTACAACTAGGCGCCGTAGGATAGGGGAGAGCGGGGAGTGTTCGCCCTAGGGGCAGGTTCGCCCACCCCTTGTTTCTCAGCACTGCGGATATCGTGGAATTTGGTGATGGCAAAATTAGGTGACATAGGTCATTATAAACTTCTCATATTAGCTACATGACATATAGGGACGTGTTCATCGAACTACAGCCAAAACAAAAAATTACACCAAAACGTAATTTTTTCTTGCATTAATAATATTGTATTATCATTGATACATAAATACAGATGGTTTTAATGGAAATCTGTATTGGGAACATATGGGATTTGTCAAAGATTTAATGCAGTTATAAACTCCTTATTCGATTTGAATGTTGCATACCCTGAAGAAAATACAAAAATGTGCACAAGGGGCACGTTCGCCCTTTTGAGGATGGGGCATGTTCGCCCTATATCTTTCCCGGGCGGACTTACCCCAAACTGGAGGGCGGACCTGCCCCATCAGCGTATTATGCAAATAATTTATAATTATACCATTAAACAAGGCAAAACTACTGAAAAGCATGTCTTTTAAAGTTATGTGGTATCAGTATTACTCATACCACCGTTAATGTCCTAATCCATAATCTCCCCGAAATTGTAAGCATGATACGTTTAAGGTCACTTTGGACCCCTACATTTTACCCTGACCCGACCCCTGCAACAAATTTAGTGACTCCCCAGAAGAGAATGAATGCCCTGTATACTCTTGCTAAATGTTTGAATTTAATATGCTATTGTTATGCACTGTTTAAACCTTTTTTTGTGATTAGGGTGAACTTACCCCACCATATGGGCGAACCTGCCCCAATATGGGGCAAGTTCGCCACTTTGCAAAACTTTTTTGTTTGCTCTATCCTGTTGTTATTATAAGGCTTATAGTTCTGGGATTGTGGCCGTAGATAGCTAAGACATAGGGCTTTCACATGGGCTAATCAGGTCATCCCTAACCTTAAAATTGACATCGCTAGGCTGGTCAGAAAAATATAGGGCGAACACTCCCCGCTCTCCCCTATGCTGTACGATTTCAATACACATAAACACCCTAATCTGAATAGCTGACCTTTCCAATCATTGAAAATGCACTTGAATCTAGACATACTCGTCTGTCAGTGCAAAGTTCTTTAATCTCAATAGGTTTGCACATTCATAGATTGACCTTTGAGTGTGTTTGGTACAAAAACTCAAACTCCGCAACTTGATGTCAAATTTTGAGATATGTTTGTTGAATGGGTATTATTGAACCTTGCTATTGGAGTTGAGGTCATTTTGGTTCATATGTATAGTCGCTGTTCTGGCAAAACCTCATAACTCCAATAGCTGCTATGTGTTAAATATGTACAATACAACATATCATATTGCACATATTTAACACCTAGCAGCTATTGGAGTACGAGGTTTTAGCAGAACAGCGACGATATTGAAGTGACAATTTAACTCTCTCCACACGGATGTCGACTACAAAATCCAAATTTTCTTGAAAAGTTAAAAAATTCCAGAATTAAACATTTTCATAACCATATTCAGAATCAGCATGAAAAATGCATTAAAATGAGTACAAACAAGCCCAGTATTGGTTCGGTGTTTCTAGAGATATCTGTTGAAATTTTGAGAAAATATCTCAAAACTTTAGACCTATCATGTTGAAGGCTATAGCAAGGAACCCCACCTCCCACTTAGCCCGCTTTGTTGGATTGCATGTATTAAATTGTTTCCATTTCCGATGAATTGCCGCAGCAGATAAGGGAACATTATATTTAATGACTGGCCCTACAATGACATGCAAGTTCAAATGAGATTTTGATCTAAATTTCAATTTTCAATCAATAGCCCGTGATTCCATAAATAACCATTACAAGTCATTTGTCAATGTTGTTGCGATTTGTCACGTCCCAGTTTTGATGGAGTGCCTTTCATGCATTGTAGACATCCGCTATAGTCTTAGGTTTTTTTAAGTTTGCTAGTCCTAAAGATCGCTACGTCGGAAACGTCGCTAGGAGGCCTACCCTAATCATAACCCTAACCACTAAACTCTAGACCTAGCGCTAGCCACTAACTGTCGGACTTTAATGATCCAGGGACCGGGCAAGTTGGTAAAAAAGTTAAGTTCAAGTTTATTTATCTTTTGAATTGAAATCATTTGTAGAAATATTAAAAGGCAAACAAACAAACATGAAGATTTTAGAACAATTATGACCTTTATGTGACCTTTACGCTACACTAGCCATATCGCATTTGTGTTCATGGGCAGTGATGCCGATGACCAACTTTGGTCAGAATTGACAAAAATGTGGGAGGTACAACAAAAATGTGTGTGTTGTAGAAAAAATTAGGCCAAAAAAACAATTAAAAATAATTATTTAAAAAGGCAATCGAGCAAGACAACTAAATTATGACCTTTGTTTTTGTATGACTTTTCCCCCTAGTTGGTCATAACATAGACTCTTGTGGTGAGCAATGCTCATTGAGCATGTACTATTGCGGTATTTGTGCTCTTTGTCAAAGTTCGAAAAAGAATCTAGGGAAATGTAGCAGAACTGTATTATTTACAGAAGTAGAAATTGGGGGAAAAGAACCATCCGTTGGTTGCATGGGTGGGTAAATAAAACTACTATAATAATAACAACTTTAAACTATACACGCTGCTAACTTTAAACTAGTGACCCTTTTTTTTTTTTTTTTTTTTATCTCAGTGACTGCGTAATATCAATAACTTTTGAAGGTTGGGTTTTCACCCACATAATTTTCATTACAAAAGAATATATCCGTCTTACAACTTTCAATATCTATGGATTTGATTATTTTGAATGTAATGACAGCGTGCCCCAAAGTGAACTTGCATGGAGATCATGGAACCAGAAAATAAACGTGTTGGATTTTTGAAACACATGAACTCACAGCGTTACGCTTAGTCTGTTTGTTTTCTTATTTATTGATTTAATTTTCTTCTTCCTTCTTTCCTTCCTTCCTTCCTTCCTTCTTTCCTTCCCTTCCTTCCTTCCTTCTTTCCTTCCTTCCTTCCTTTCTTTCTTTCTTTCTTTCTTTCTTTCCTCCTTTCTTTCTTTCTTTCTTTCTTTCTTTCTTTTTTTCTTTCTTTCTTTCTTTTTTTTTTTTTTTCTTTCTTTTTTTAGTTTTTTTTTTTTTTTTTTTCTTTTTTTTTCTTTCTTTCTTTCCCTTTCTTTTTTTCTTTCTTTCTTTCTTTCTTTCTTTCTTTCTTTCTTTCTTTCTTTCTTTCTTTCTTTCTTTCTTTCTTTCTTTCTTTCCTCCTTTCTTTCTTTCCTTCTTTCTTCCTTTCTTTCTTTCTTCCTTCTTCCCTTCCTTCTTTCCTTCCTTGTTTCTTTCCTTCCTTCCTCCTTTCTTTCCTTCCTCAGTCACCATGGCTGATTTAAGGTCGGTGTTAACCCTGGAATATTGGAACGTTCGGACATCTTTGCCGCTAAATTGAAAATAATACAAGTATAGACCTACATAGAGAATGGCAAAATTTTGACGAATCCAACTGTGACGTCAGATTATGTATAAAATGTTCATGTTTAGAGAAAATTATAAGAAAGCTTGATTTTGACCCACATATTTTGTGGGCAACGTAAAAAATAGAAACGCATATTTTATTTTTTTGAAGTTCATCAACTTTAAGAAATATTTATTCACCAAAATGGTTGAGAAAAAAAACAACAACACGATTTTCACTCACATTTCCACCATATTTTTATATCTTCGTATCTAGTTTTTGAAAATTAAAAAGAAATATGTATACTTTTGTACACCAACTATAAAGTAGTAGAGAGGTCCAAAAGTTTCCACAATTTCAGGTTTGGCACCAACAGTAGGTTTCTTGAAGAGAGTAATTTATATTGTTAACAATAGTTGTGCAAATCTCTATAACTCGACATAGGG
The DNA here is from genome assembly GCF_039555335.1 of Amphiura filiformis. Taxonomy (NCBI): domain Eukaryota; kingdom Metazoa; phylum Echinodermata; class Ophiuroidea; order Amphilepidida; family Amphiuridae; genus Amphiura; species Amphiura filiformis. The sequence continues at coordinate 45,993,881 of NC_092637.1, forward strand.
GCAAACTTTTGCCTGGGAATTTTGCCGATACATTAAACTTATAAAAGGAATAAGTTAAATTACTTTGATAATATGCGCCTCACCAATTATTTTCAGGTTTTTCCAATCTGGTAAACATTTATATTTATTCATAAAGGACACTGTATTTCCTTTATTTCTATGCCAAAACGCAAGTACTGGAACTAATATATCAAATAATGCTTACGTGATATTATGCATTGAACTTGTGAAACAATTATTATTAACATCATTATTTGTACCAGAAAGCGGACAAAAACATGACGCATCAGTGCAATTTAAGTCGGGAAATAACCAAATAATTACTGAACTGAACAATCTCTTTTTCATAAACAATGGACCAAAACCATACCTTTAAAATACAACATGATGACAAAATATTTTTTGACTAAATACCGTAGAATTCCGTCAAACTTTATAGTTAAAAAGCATTTTGTGAGACTTCTACCAAAAAGTTAAATCATTTTTTTTATCATCTGGTATCTTGTCCAAATTGAGACGTTTGCCAAAGTAGTCTCAATTTATAAAGATGACTCAAGCATAATACACTGGTTTAGACTACGCCATAGTCAATTTTTGATAAAGAAAAATATGTTATTAATCATGATGAATGCATTCAGTTGAACTCGAAATTATACAGATGTTTATCACAAGTGAAGCATTCAATAAATGGTCATAGAAGGTTTATTATTTGTAACAGTGAAAGTAACATCGAATGAAACATATCTTTGCATAATTATAATTCTGATTTTGGGATATACCAGTTTATTGATAGAGAAATCCCGAATAAAAATCTTGGGGAGCTAGTATACGGAGGGAGTACAGCGACAGAGAAGATCAGGTGTGGTGGAAGATCAATTAAACACAAATTAATACAAATCGGAGTTATATGTATAAATGTAGTAATCAGAGTATGTTATGGGTAGGTGGGCTATATATTTCATGATATACCGTAGCCTACGGCGATGTCTAAATACACTGGTACTGTACGTGTTTTCTAAATTTACCGACCACGATTTTTATTTACCAACCGGTACTATTCTGATTTAACATGTTTTTGTGAAAAATTACCTCTTTATAGAAATAATAATAATAAAAAAGAACATAAAAAAATACCTATATACAAATACTGTAATGCTAACGAGAAGAGTGGACATTCAATTGGAATATTTTTCGATTTTTCGGAAGCTTTTGATAACATAGATCATGAAGTCGTGTACTATATAAGCTGGAATATTGTAATTTCAGGGGGAATTGTGATAGCCTGGTTTAAACATACTCTATATCATATCATTCCATTGACACTTGTTTATTGCTATAGTGTATTTTACTGAATAAACCCTATGGTCCGTATGCACAAACGAGTTAGGCCGAGTCTAAAGTTAGAATTGGTCGAAGTGGAATTTAGTCCAAGGAGAAAGGACAGTTTCCTTTACATTTGCTTAAGTTATTTTGTATTATTTTTGAACTTTACATTTAAACCTTTCGAATCTACTCTAGGAAGGAATAAAGGACCATTCCTGACGAAACTAAATTCCACTTAGACCAGGTCTAACTTTAGACCCGGTCTAACTCTTTTGTGCATGGTGGCCATTTTAGTCGCCATTTTGACAATGTACTTGATCTGAATATCTTACCCAAACTTTTTCTATCATTGAAATGCAAGGTAACTATTTGAAAGAGTAACTTAATGTACACGAACTCACCCCTAGAGCCAAGAGTAATATTACGTAATATAGTCAAGATTTGAAGGAAACCGGGGAAAGTATACAGTATGTTTCTAATCAGTCATCATAAACGGCTAAGCAATACTGTATTAATTAACGTATTTAACGTGTTAAATGTTAATTTCAATTTTAGGCTCATTTACTCTTCATTCTTTATAATTATTATTTATGACATATAAACATGAAAGCATATAGAGTGCTTCTGATGAAAACTAAATTAATCCATGCGCCATTATGGAATTTGAGCAAATAAATTACAGATCCAAGCATATACAAACAAGTATTATTCTAAGACCAATATATTGTATTGACATACATGTATTTACGCATGTATCGTATTAATTTAGCTTTCATCAAAAACACTAGGCCTATGCTTGTAGACGAGGTTTTACGGTAGACCTACCTTATACCCAGCAAGTCGATATGAAGGTTAAAACGCTTTGGTAAAAACATCGAAACAATTGTCGCTAATATTTTTATGGCTATACGTGTTTAACTAATAACATGAACCACAAAAATTCTGCAAAATCAGCCTGTTTCAGCACCAATAATTAAACTTTTCCATAGTTAAAAACAAACAAACTTGTAAGTTTGTAACGTGAGTCTCTGGTCCGAACTCCACAGAACTTAAAAGCAATGTTGATGCACGACCTTAAATACCTTCTCCCTGTTACTGAATTTATAACCTACAAAAATACAGCGTGTATGCAAGTATAATATTCAATTTAATTTAGTTTTATTAATGCATCAAGTTTTAAAATGACCCAGATATACCAACTTACTTTTGTGAGAACACTGATCACGTATAAAGAAAACAGGCGATAGGAAAATATACAAGCAGTATAGATATCAATAGAAAGGTAAAAAGCTATTAGTGTATACATGTAGGCCTACTGCCCTTGCTCGGGGCTAACAAGTAAATAACCAGATTTATAACAAAAGCTGGCGGAAATCAAGGCTATGAACATGAACTGACCAAGTTTAGACCCAAAAGAAGTTGTCTGTTCAGGTATTGAGCAAATTTGACAGTGGTACATTAGAACGAAAGGTATGAAGGCAAAACAAATAACAAGTTTATTTCTTGAAGGGCAGGTGTCGTGCTACGCACTTCGCATCAGGCTCGAAATTTCGAGCATCGACATCACCTCACGGTGAGTTTGGGGCCTCCAAATTTAGGCCTGGCCCAGGGCCCCCAAAAAGGTAAATCCGGCCCTGGGTTTTGAGATCCAAACCCCGACATTTTAATGCAAAGGTATAATTTCTTTTCGGAATATTTTTCTTACTAAGTTAGAACATTCACTAATTGAAGTACCATTGATATTGGGCTATTCCAGAAAATAAATACAGGCTGTATCAAAATGATTGGTACCCATTCATATCTTGATGTTTATTGAAAAGAATGCCTCTTCCAAATGCAATATTTATAGATACGCTCAAAATGTTCATAATATATAGTTTTTGACTTAAAGGGCATTTTGTAATCCACAGACGGTAGACAGACCATGCAGACTCATCCTCCTACTTTTCTCAAAAAAAGTTGAGATTTTTATACCACTGGAAATCTCTGGCTATATAATGGTTATGTACAAAAAATTCTTGCAGATCAATTCGTTTAGCAAAAATATCGCCAAATTTGAATTTCGTTCTGGTGCACCAGAACGAAATTACAACAGTGGCATATGGAGCAGTGTAATACACATAATCATGCATAACTCGCAAACGCAAAATCAGAATCAACTGAAATTTTGGGAATAAGCTTTTTTCGTTGATATATACTAAACAATATCATAAAAGAGGATGCTAGGATCACGAAATACTCCTTTAAACAATTAATCTACAAATTATTTGGATCTTATGTTGAATTTTGGTGTGTCAGCCTCATCCATTAACAATGAAAACTGATTGTAGAGGAGTAACTTTTCAATCCACGAAATGTCTAGATTTCTACGTTTGCTTTTAAACTACTGGAATTCCAGTCGCCATGTTAATGGAAAAAAAATTAGGAATGCATTTATTTGAATGAAAATCACATTGTTCAAAATGAGCTGAAATTGAAAACTTCCGATTTGAACTATTTTTCTGCTCGATGTTTTCGCCTTTGGACCCTTTAAAAGTCTGGATTTCCAACAATCTGACTGCATGGACAAAGAGTTCGTAGGAATATAGCCCATTTTAGATTTGATGCACAATACTATAGATCGTGTTGACCCAAAAGTAAAACACAAACAATAATTGAGTCGGTTATAGTGAAACCCATGCAGCAAGAAACAAACGTTATTTGTTTTATTTTTAAGAACAATAACCCATTGAAGGTCAGTGGAACTATGCATATACCAGCAAAAAAGCAAACTAAATCAGTATCAACTGACCAGCAGGGAATTTTGAATGGATCTAAAAACATTCAAGTAGTGTACATAACCAAGGAAAATAAATGTTAAAAACTGTTTAATATGTACAACAACATCCAAAATTTAGGTTTAAAAAAGACAAAACAACCGACGTTTCGGGAGCATAAAAACTAGTAGCACTGCACAAGAATCTTATGCAGTGCTACTAGTGCTACCTGTTTTTACCTTGTAGAAGGGATGTTTATGCTCCCGAAACGTCGGTTGTTTTGTCTTTTTAAATCTAAATTTTGGATGTTGTTGTACATATTAAACAGTTTTTAACATTTATGCATATACCAGTCTTATAGGCATACATTACTATAGTATTAATAAAACCAATAATATATGCCCCACATGAATATTGCAATTTCAAATTGCAGAAATAATATTCTTCCATAGATATCACCGACGATTAAAAAAAATCTCATCGTGGGTTTAGTCAGAAAATACAGGTTAACTACAAAGGAATTCTCTTGAACATATAATAAAACACTCAAGTGCTTAAGAAAAAGTTAATCTCATGCTATATATGAAACTTAAATAATTCTATGTCTTTTCTCGTCTGATCGTTAATGTTTTATGACTTTGCATTATTGCACACCGAGGGCTTAGAACCAAAACAGACTATGTCAAAATTGATGATTCAAGTAGAAGATTTTCTTCCTGAAAAGTTAGAAACGTATACCTATGTCACAGTGACTATAAAAATGTCCAATTTCATGCATGCTAATGGTAGAGCAAATCACACTACTCCAAACATAACAAAAATTAAGTTCTGGCTTGAAGCCCTCAATGTTATTGCATAACGAGGTTCTTAAGCCATGTAAGCTGTTCAGTAAATCTTAACTAACAGGTCAGAAAGAACCATTTTGGCGTTCTTGAAATTTTCTAGCACCTCCGTGAAGTCTATGTATATGGAACCCATAGAACTTTCTTTTTTGTATCATGTAGGCCTAATCAAGGCGCTGACGTTTTTAGGGCATTTCGCCTGTTTTTTACTTCCTCATTCGTTTGAATTATATGATTTAGAAATAAAACTGTTTTGATTTGGTTTAAAACATTTGAATCACTCAATCTTGGCATGCGCTTTTAGTGTCATTTAAACTTTTATCTAGAAACCTTGCCCATTGAAAGTATATGTCAGCAGTTAAGCAGTTTTATAAATATAAAATAATTTCCAAAAAGGCCCCCTTTTTTAATCATTCAGTATTTAAGTCCGTATCTAAAACCAATCACCTGGAACTTGTTAGTGTATTAAGTTGCTGAAAGGCATGATAAGCATGCAGCTTAATACGTTAGACAAATACGACTTATTAGTTTTTTAAGCAGACTACATAGGCCTAGTATTATCAGGTTTATATTTAGTTTTATATTTCAAAATTTCTTACCTCTGTTTCCGACATTTTAGACGAGAGCAACAAGTGTCCTGTATATTCCGTTTAAATCCTTAAATTGTCATTCGTAAATCGAGTTGATTGTGGGCCAATTACCACAATGTCCGGCTCAAAAAATCCAATCGTATGCCACCAGTTGCTGAAGGGATTGTTAGTGTATTCTCTATACGCCCCACGAAACGGTGTTGCTAGATTGTAACGGTCCAACCGAGCATTTCATTAAGTGATCTTCAACTTCAAGGCCGCACCGTAAACTTGTAACTTTAATAAATGCAATAATTTAGTTGAACCGAGTCTTCTCTCAATTATGTCGTCCGCATGACATAAAGGTAATACAATTATAAACTTCGATACTGGTTTCACGCGATAAAACGTTCCAAAAAGGTCTTGCAAAATACCGTTAAAATAGCCCAAATCGCTCAGTGACTACACCTAAAATTATGGCAACATTGAAATATAGATACCTTTATTCATATCATGACCCTGTGCTATCTTTTCATAAAGGTAGATTGGTATGAATTTGGTACCTATAGAATTGCAACTTTCAAGTTCACCGGTTAGTCACAATGCGTCTATTAGTCACTCATGCTTTGTGTTCTGGGTCACACAGCGTGTAAAATCGAATTGAACTTGGGCAGACCGTGTCTGACGCGATCATGCACTTTTATTACTGTTGCCGCGTGGGAGTATTTTTAATTTATTTTTTAACTTGAAAATGAATCATGATATTCAGGTTAAATTTTAGGTTTTGGTCTACAAATATGTGAAGTACAAAACATCGAATAAAAGTGGTGAGTAAATATGCAATAGTATGGGCATAAATCCAACTTAAACAATCACTGTTTTGTAATGTATAGATCATGTAGATTAATCAAATTGAATTTCAGAGACGGTCAAGACCCATCAGTTCACTCCCCTCTGGCACCTCATATAGGACCCCAGTTTAGAATAGTCGGTTCCTCAAGCTGTCATCCCGCATTACTGCCACCAAGTCCGAAGTTCCTTCAAAGCTTCTAAGGTTTGTGGAAACTTTCAGAGTGACACTTAGTAGCTCCAGATATCATTATGTTAGTTCTTTAAGCACATGCTCCATTTGTATAACAAAGTTTTGGTTATTCCTTCATGTAATTTTACACGAAATTAGGGTTAGGGTTAGGGTTAGGGTTATAGGGTTAGGGTTAGGGTTAGGATTAGGGTTAGGGTTAGGATTAGGGTTAGGGTTAGGGTTAGGGTTAGGGTTAGGGTTAGGGTTAGGGTTAGGGTTAGGGTTAGGATTAGCTTACACGAAATAATTATATGAAGGATCGACCAAAGTTTTAGATGGAATCAGTTTCCCAACCCCCTGATTTCCGCTCCAAAATAATATTACGTTCCTAACCCTCGTCAGTTCAACGTTCCAAATGAGTTCATAAAACCGCTTATAAAGTACGTGCCGTATACCAACAAGTTTAGTACCCTTAATGGCTTTTTGTAGTTGAACTATTGCATGGCTGGGGTCACGCAAAATATTTGTGTCGTTGTGTCATGACACAGTTATAGTTAATGAACGATGGCGGTCATCACTCGGAAATATTATCATTGTACAGTGATCACTGATTTTTCTGGTGGGATGGGCTGCAGATCAACATCACGGTTCATGAAACATAATGACAAAAACAAAATGCGGACACACGGGGATTGTATTACTGGTCCAGTGTTTTGATGATGAAAATTGTCATCATTCGAGTTTTAAAACTCTAATGTTAAAGCATCCAGATTATAGAGATTGACGAGATTTTAATGTAGCTATCTACCATAGTAACTGTTAATAAACCCGGGTGATAAACTACCCGGTTTAGCTATCCACCGGAGTACCTTTGATATGCAGTGTTGAAAAAAACTAGATGGTGTAGATATCCACCATAGTACCTCCGATATGAGGTGTTGATAAACTACCCGATGTAGCTATCCACCACCTCTGATATGAGGTGTTGATGAACTACCTGGTGTAGCTATCTACTAGAGTATCTGATATGAGGTGTTGATAAACTACCTGGAGTAGCTATCCACTATAGTACCTCTGATATGAGGTATTGATAAACTACCTGGTGTAGCTATCCAAAATAGTACCTCTGATATGAGGTGTTGATAAACTACCCGGTGTAGCTATCCACCAATGTATCTCTGATATGAGGTGTTGATAAACTACCTGGTGTAGCTATCCACCATAGTACCGTACCTCTGATATAAGGTGTTGATAAACTACCTGATGTAGCTATCCACCAATGTACCTCTGATATGAGGTGTTGATAAACTACCTGGAGTAGCTATCCACTATAGTACCTCTGATATGAGGTATTGATAAACTACCTGGAGTAGCTATCCACTATAGTACCTCTGATATGAGGTGTTGATAAACTACCTGGAGTAGCTATTCACTATAGTACCTCTGATATGAGGTATTGATAAACTACCTGGTGTAGCTATCCACTACAGTACCTCTGATATGAAGTGTTGATAAACTACCCGGTGTAGCTATCCACCATAGTACCTCTGATATGAGGTGTTGATAAACTACCTGGTGTAGCTATCCACCATAGTGCATCCGATATGAGGTGTTGATAAACTACCTGGTGTAGCTATCCACCATAGTGCCTCTTATATGAGGTGTTGATAAACTACCCGGTGTAGCTATCCACCATAGTACCTCTGATATGAGGTGTTGATAAGGTGCCTGGTGTAGCTATCCACCATAGTACCTCTGATATGAAGTGTTGATAAACTACCCGGTGTAGCTATCCACCATAGTACCTCTGATATGAGGTGTTGATGAACTACCTGATGTAGCTATCCACCAATGTACCTCTGATATGAGGTGTTGATAAACTACCTGGTGTAGCTATCCACCATAGTACCTCTGATATAAGGTGTTGATAAACTACCCGGTGTAGCTATCCACCAATGTACCTCTGATATGAGGTGTTGATTAAATACCTGGTGTAGCTATCCACCATAGTACCTCTGATATGAGGTGTTGATAAAATACCTGATGTAGCTATCCACCATAGTACCTCTGATATGAGGTGTTGATAAACTACCTGGTGTAGCTATCCACCATAGTACCTCCAATATGAGGTGTTGATAAACTACCTGGTGTAGCTATCCACCATAGTACCTCTGATATGAGGTGTTGATAAACTACCTGGTGTAGCTATCCACCATAGTACCTCCAATATGAGGTGTTGATAAACTACCTGGTGTAGCTATCCACCATAGTACCTCTGATATGAGGTGTTGATAAACTACCTGGTGTAGCTATCCACCATAGTACCTCCAATATGAGGTGTTGATAAACTACCTGGTGTAGCTATCCACCATAGTACCTCTGATATGAGGTGTTGATAAACTACCTGGTGTAGCTATCCACCATAGTACCTCCAATATGAGGTGTTGATAAACTACCTGGTGTAGCTATCCACCATAGTACCTCTGATATGAGGTATTGATAAACTACCTGGTGGAGCTATCCTCAATAGTACCTCTGATATGAGGTGTTGATAAACTACCCGGTGCAGCTATCCACCATAGTACCTCTGATATGAGGTGTTGATAAACTACCTGGTGTAGCTATCCACCATAGTACCTTCAATATGAGGTGTTGATAAACTACCTGGTGGAGCTATCCTCAATAGTACCTCTGATATGAGGTGTTCATAAACTACCCGGTGCAGCTATCCACCATAGTACCTCTGATATGAGGTGTTGATAAACTACCTGGTGTAGCTATCCACCATAGTACCTCCAATATGAGGTGTTGATAAACTACCTGGTGTAGCTATCCACCATAGTACCTCTGATATGAGGTGTTGATAAACTACCTGATGTAGCTATCCACCATAGTACTATACCTCTGATATGAGGTATTGATAAACTACCTGGTGTAGCTATCCACCATAGTACCTCTGATATAAGGTGTCGATAAACTACCTGATGTAGCTATCCACCATAATACCTCTAATATGAGGTGTTGATAAACTACCTGGAGTAGCTATCCACTATAGTACCTCTGATATGAGGTGTTGATAAACTACCTGGAGTAGCTATCCACTATAGTACCTCTCATATGAGGTGTTGATAAACTACCGTATACCTGGTCTAGCTATCCACCATAGTGCCTCCGATATGAGGTGTTGATAAACTACCTGGAGTAGCTATCCACTATAGTACCTCTGATATGAGGTGTTGATAAACTACCGTATACCTGGTGTAGCTATCCACCATAGTACCTCTGATATGAGGTGTTGATAAACTACCTGGTGTAGCTATCCACCATAGTGCCTCTTATATGAGGTGTTGATAAACTACCCGGTGTAGCTATCCACCATAGTACCTCTGATATGAGGTGTTGATAAACTACCTGGAGTAGCTATTCACTATAGTACCTCTGATATGAGGTGTTGATAAACTACCCGGTGTAGCTATCCACCATAATACCTCTGATATAAGGTGTTGATAAACTACCCGGTGTAGCTATCCACCATAATACCTCTGATATGAGGTGTTGATAAACTAACTGATGTAGCTATCCACCATAGTGCCTCCGATATGAGGTGTTGATAAACTACCCGGTGTAGCTATCCACCATAGTACTGATGATATGAGGTGTAGAAAACTACCTGGTCTCGCTATCCACCATAGTACCACTGATATGAGGTGTTGATAAACTACTTGGTGTAGCTATCCACCGTAGTACCTCTGATATGAGGCGTTGATAAACTACTTGGTCTAGCTATCCACCATAGTGCCTCCGATATGAGGTGTTACTACCTGGTGTAGCTATCCACTAGAGTACCACTGATATGAGGTGTTGATAAACTACCCGGTGTAGCTATCCACCATAGTACCTCTGATATGAGGTGTTGATAAACTACCCGGTGTAGCTATCCACCATAGTACTGATGATATGAGGTATTGATAAACTACCTGGTGTAGCTATCCACCATAGTACTGATGATATGAGGTGTTGATAAACTACCTGGTGTAGCTATCCACCATAGTACCACTGATATGAGGTGTTGATAAACTACCTGGTGTAGCTATCCACAAGAGTACCTCTGATATGAGGTGTTGATAAACTATCTGGTATGGCTATCCACCACAGTGCCTCTGACATGAGGTATTGATGAACTACCTGATGTAGCTATCCACCATAGTACCTCTGATATGAGGTATTGATGAACTTTCTGGTGTAACTATCCACCATAGTACCTCTGATATGAGGTGTGGATAAACTACCTTTTCTAGCTATCCACTATACTACCTCTGATATGAGGTATTGATAAACTACCTGGTCTAGCTATCCACCATAGTACCTCTGATATGAGGTGTTGATAAACTACCTGGTGTAGCTATCCACCAAAGTACCTCTGATATGAGGTGTTGATAAACTACCTGGTGTAGCTATCCACCATTGTACCTCTGATATGAGGTGTTGATAAACTACCTGGTCTAGCTATCCACAATAGTACCTCCGATATGGGGTGTTGATAAACTACCTGGTGTAGCTATCCACCATAGTACCTCTGATATGAGGTGTTGATAAACTACCTGGTCTAGCTATCCACAATAGTACCTCCGATATGGGGTGTTGATAAACTACCTGGTGTAGCTATCCACCATAGTACCTCTGATATGAGGTGTTGATAAACTACCTGGTGTAGCTATTCACCATAGTACCTCTGATATGAGGTGTTGATAAACTACCTGGTGTAGCTATCCACCATAGTACCTCTGATATGAGGTGTTGATAAACTACCTGTTGTAGCTATCCACCATAGTACCTCTGATATGAGGTATTGATAAACTACCTGGTGTAGCTATCCACCATAGCACCTCCGATATGAGGTGTTGATAAACTACCTGGTGTAGCTATCCACAGTACCTCTGACATGAGGTGTTGATAAACTACCTGGTGTAGCTATCCACCATAGTATATACCTCTGATATGAGGTGTTGATAAACTACCTGGTGTAGCTATCCACCATAGTACCTCTGATATGAGGTGTTGATAAACTACCTGGTGTAGCTATCCACCATAGTACCGCTGATATAAGGTATTAGCTGTAACACTTTTTAAACACGTTAGGCATTTAGCTAAAGTGTTATTATTAGCTACATGTACCTTTCAGAAAAAGGTTTCATAATTATTTTAAAACATATTTTCCTACATCCACATAATTACACATCCAAAATAAAATCAGCCCGTCCTTTACCTGTTCTCACATTTATAAACATCAACCTGTATATTATAAATCACCACTGTTTAGCTTGTGCTTAGATAATTAGCTTGTGCTTAGATTATTATGCATGTTGATACTTTATATCTAAACATTTGTACACACAAGCTAAATATGGTGTTTAGGGTATAAGTGTTTAGGATGCGTTTAGGTACAAATTGAAAGTGTGATAACTTATAAACCATCGACGTTGTTGATTGTATTTTGGATTTGTCATGTTTGTGATGTGTAGGAGAATAAGTTTCCAAATAATATGAAACCCTTTTCTGAAAATGTATATTTAGATATTGGCTAAAAAACGCCTACGAGTTTATAAAAATATTGTTTTTGATTATACTCACTTAATGTTTTAAAACCGTAGCTCGACCAATATTTTTGTGTACTCTCAGTGAGAGTATGCAACTATGCATGTCTGACACCCTTTAAGGTCCTTTAACTGATGCTTATCTAAAAACGACGCTCGGTTTAAACACTTTTCACTTCAAATTTTAAATCTCAGTTTCATACTTCCTTCTCTCAGAATTACATTTCACATGTTTCATTTCATAAGAAGTAGAAAATTAAAACATTCAACTGCACTCACCAGGTTATTTTCCCAAAAAATAACCGGGCGAGTGCAGTTGAATGTTTTAATCTTTCTTCTTTACTACCAACACGTATGAACCTACACAACTGTTCATTCATAAGTTTATTAAATTTTCAGTTCGCTTCGTTTCATTTTGTTTCATTTCATTTAATTATAGTTCATCTCATCTCATCTCATCTCTTCTCTTCTCTTCTCATCTCTTCTCTTCTCTTCTCTTCTCATCTCATCTCATCTCATCTCGTCTCGTCTCGTCTCATCTCATCTCATCTCATCTCATCTCATCTCATCTCATCTCATCTCATCTCATCTCATCTCATCTCATCTCATCTCATCTCATCTCATCTCACTTTCTAAATTAACTTACTTAAAGTCACAGGAGTTCAGTTTGAAAACTAGACCACTGGTTTAATAACACTATTCAATTGTTTAAACACCTGATCTCTGAAGGGGAAAAAACACGAGATTTTTTCATCCGGAGGGGATGGATATTATTCCGGTATTAAATACTAGTATATTGTTTTAAGACTTTATCATCAGGATTTTATGTTAAACTCCCGTTAAACTCCGGTTAATCCTGTTATATGCCGTGTTGGTATGCCCTCATCAAAACAAAACATCCTTACTAATACTATACCTTGAGGCATCGTCCTTGAGGGCGCCCGATAATCAATGCAAAAATAAGTCTTAGCAAACAAAAAATAGTAAAATATTTTTAAGGTGGACTTTTCTTCTATTGTTATGGTCTACTCAAATGAATAATTCTATTGTATTCGCTCAAGCTATGGGAATTTAGTGGAATTCAGAATGGCACTTCTTGAGTACGAACAATACACCTGTGGTGACTATCTGCATGGGGCCTGTGACTTGTCTTTAAACGTTAATAGCAAACTGCAGTAGTATATGAATGGAGTAGGATCCCTTTAACAACATGAATATCATAGTGTGATGCACATTTATACATCTATATCTGCATGGATATTATTTTGATGATCGGGACATGAGGAGGTAAAGGACGCTTCAGGATCCAGTCTGCTTTGACGTGACAAAAATAGGAAGATCAAGTTGATGCTAAAAATATCAAAAGTCATAAATTTGACAAACAAGCGGTGGTCATCGGAGCATGACTTGAAATTCTGAGGCAAATAAATAACCGACTTGTCTGAACTCCCACTTCAGGTTGCTGCTGTCACCAATATCTGATAATATAAATAATAATTTATTATTATTGCACGATTGGTAAAAAAAGTGGTGGGTTGATTTGCTAGCACCATGTCAGGCGAAGAGGAACCCGTTCTGTACGATGTAAGTTATATACTATTATTATTGTTATGTAAGTGTAATAAATGTGTTATTGGGGTCAGTCATGGGGACACCGTCTCAACCAGATTCATCAAAATATCAAGATTCAGATCAATTTGTAGAACTGATACGAATTACCGGTATTATTTTTCATGTTTTCTTTAGTTACTTATATTTGTATAAAAATATCATGTTCATGTCATTATTTTGTAATGTAAGTGTAACCAGATTTGTCAAAATACCAAGATTCAGATCAATTTGTAGATTTGATATGAATTACCGGTATTACTTTTCATATTTTCTTTAGTTACTTATATTTGCACGAAAATGTCATGTTTATGTCATTATTTTGTAACACCGTGGTTCCGTCTTTCCTGTCATTGTAAATGGGAGCTGTAACCTTTATAAATGGGGGAGCCTGACAAAAATTGTAATAGGTCTAAATAAATAAATATCAAATTAAAGGCATGAATCTACATAGAATCATAGATATATGTCATGTTCCTGGGTCATGTCTAGACGAAAATAGCCTATTTCAGTTCAGGGTTTGACGATGTCTGTGTTTCATTATTCATTCATTCATGTTTATTCAATACTCTAAAAAATAAAAAATAAAAACATTTCACAGATAAAAATCACACCAATAGCACACAAAATATATGCAATATAGGCCTAGGTAACAATGGTAAGCCAGTTAGAGACTGCAAATGTGAGAGATGATTATTTTAAATACCAGTGAGTACCAAGGATAGCCCAAATACTTATTTCCATAATGGGCTATTCTATTTAAAATGCAGGCTCCCCCTGTGGAAGATTCAGCTCAAGTCTCCCACAGAGGGAGTATGAGTTTCGAACAGAATAGACAATTGGGTAACTTCCATTTGAAATACTCACTCCAGTTGTGGAAGATATAGGTAAAGCCATAATACAGGGGGAGTTTGGGTTTCAAAATAATTAACCCTGACCAATTACATTTGAAAAACATACTCCCCTTGTGGAAGATATTTCTAAAATCTTCTACAGGGGTACTGTGGATTTCAACTAGCCCAATGGATCTTGGTTACATTTCTGCGATAGTGGACGTGTGTTATGTTTAGAGTAGTGCGTTATCTTGGATGTCAAGTATCGTGGGCACGCAAGAGTTGGAAAAAGTACTGTACAATTTGAGTGCTCAAAACCATGATAACCATGCAAGCTAACACGTGAAATTGGTGATTCAACCACTTTTTTGTACTACCAGCCAGGATCATTCAAAAGCATACCATGATAATAAGTGTTGTAAGGCTGTAAGCCTTTATGCATTTTGTATGTATGAATGGATTTTGCGCTTCGTTGGTTAATATTAATATTCAAGTATTCTTATGTTATGTAACAATTTTTACAGCCTGAAATAATGCTACAAAAGTATCAACATTAGTAACATTCAAAGTGGACCATGAATATTTTTACGCAAAAACTTACTGCTTCTGGAAAAATGTGTTGCTTTTCCTATCAGCAATTCATAATTTATACTTGCAAAATACAGCAATAACAACAAATATTAAACAGTGCATAAGTTTAAAAGTGTGCTTTCGAACACTATCTTATGTTAAAAACATAAACATCTTCATATTTTTACGGGTTGTAATGTTATAAATTAACACCCATATACCTTCACTGTACAAACAAGTGTTTATTTTAATAAACACTTGCACTGCAAAAACAGCAGAGCAACACTTAAAAGTGTTGCTCTGCTGTTTTTGCAGTGCAAGTACACTGCCATTTTCTAGTTCAAAAATGGCTCAACCTGGAAAGATATTATACGGCCCCTGCCATCTTACTGGTACTGGTCTTTTAAAAAAGTATACAAGAAAGTAGTACATGTACAACATGAAAAACACACAGAACAATATTATTACAATTATATACACGTGCATTACATTGCAGTTCAGTGCACAAAATCAGCAAATGAAACAAAAATGTTCTTTGCATTGTCTTTACAAAAAAGGTTGCATTGTATTCTCTTGAAAAACAAAAACAAACGGGGGTAGTTTCTGAAGTTCATACGGTGATCATTTCAAAGCATTTTGGTACTCTTGTTTGAGACACAGTGCCAAAGGCATGTTGGCGATCTGGTCCATGGCGTATCACGAGTAATCATTTCAGGTATATCATTTCAGGTATATTTTATTAAATGTCATAGCAGTATTAAAACACTGAATTGCGACACAATTTACAATTTATAAACATCAAAATTTACACATTAATTAATACAACATAAAAATATATATCTATGTACAATTTCAAAGTAATATATTACTACATCAAAAAACATATTTAAAAGAAAAAGGAATTATAAAAACACAATTTAAATCAAATTCATAAAAAGTCAAAGAGGTAAGAGTAGTGCACTGGTAGGGAGCTCAATTATTGCACACAAAAAACAACTTTCATATTGATTGAATTTTTATATGGGGGATTGGATCAAGTCTGGTTAACTGGTTTACATGTACTAATGAACTTTTTAAGTTTTTATACGTTTTTGTCCTCATTTATAATTGAATGCTATATCTGTTAATGGCGACCAGTCAAAAACATTACTGTGTTTGCATAATTGTAAACTATACCGGTAGTGCTAGGGGGGGGGGGCACCAGCCTTTGTCGCTAGTGTTCGATGGAGTTTATGATTTATTAAAGTTTTCTCTTTGATTGGGGAGGGGCGTGCCCTTATGGCGCTACGCAACTGGTCTGATCTTTAACTTATATAACAATTGCAATATAATAATACTTGTTTCACTGTACTATTCTAATTAAGGGTAGACGAGGTATTGTTGGTCGAAGCAACCTAAAAATCGATTTTCATTATCTAGATCAATATATTATTGAAAAATAACACCTTGATGTTTTGCAAAAGTTCATTCTACAAATCGTATACTTTGCAAACTTGCTTAATTTATTGTTGTTAATGAGTTATGTACGTTTACAAAAGTGTTGTTGTTTCAGCCCTCTTTACAACGTAACTAAAGAACCGCAGCACATATAAAAGTATATCTGTGATATTTTAATTCTGCTACACGCTCGCTAGGAATTAAGCAATGCAGTTTTTGCCAAAGCTCACTACCATTCGTAAGATGTTGTGAACTACCAAATCACAACAGTTTAAAATATTTAATATAATTTAAGATATATGCTATGCTTGAAGATCATACGAACTTTCCCATTCATGCCTCATGCCTTACATTTATCATGTGTATGGCCATGACTGACATATTTCTTGAACAAGATAACAATGACATAATGACACGCATCTTTCACCCTTTTGTCCTTATTCATTGCACCGTGTTTACTTTACTTCACGGTTGTGTTATTCCATTAGTAAAGTTCCCTTCATTTTCATCATATTGGGTGTTGAATACACAGTGAGTTGTTGAACAAAAACATTTAAAGCCATCGGCAGGGAGGAGGCCCCATGGTAAAACAGCGGAAAATGCGGTGGATATATTTAATGTCAATATAAATGTGGTCAATTTCAATCAAGTTAGACAAAATTCATATCAAAATCTCTGTAGATAGTTAAACAATTGAAGAAGATATAAATCAAAAACTATATGCGTGTTTAGCTTTGTGTGACTTTGCAGAAATTTGATTAACAATAATTTAAGCTAATTTAGACCACAATGGTGCACCTTGGCAGGTACGATTCTAGAAATTAATTTTATTTGAAAAGAAAGGATTTTGCATAAAAGAAAATCAATTTCTGATAGATTTATTTAAGTCGTGTTCACACAGTCGGATATAATGGGTTATTACCGGTAATAAGCGACTTATAAACCGGTATTATTGACTTATTATCGGTATTAAGTGACTTAAATCCGACTGTGTGAACACGGCTTTATATAGGCCAATATAAATGGCCAATATAGTTAAACTGGTAAAAGGTGACCTGCTAAAGTTATAGCCTGAGTCCCTTGGCCCCGACCTCGAAACAATTCAAAATGGCGGAATAAAATGGCCGTTTTCTCACCTGCAAGCTAGACTGAATCCTCCAGTCCTATCAACATCTACGCACGGTCATCGGGTTGTGCTGATGGTGAGTGAAGGATTGTGGGTAATATAAAGACGCCGCAATTCTGGGCCTGGAAGGATTCAGGCTACCTGCAAGCACAACCCGATGACCGTGCGTAAGTAGTTGAAGGACTGGTGGATCAAGCTAACTAAAGTTATCCCATTGTACGGTACAATCCGATGCCTATTATTTATTTTCGGTTGCCACGTACGGTAACATGCATAACCACTCAAAAACAGCTCTGAAACACTTTAAAATTTTCATTCTCTAAATCAATATATTATTGAAAAATAAACACTTTGATGTTTTGCAAAATTTCATTCTACAAATCATATACGAGGGGCAGTCAGTATGTAATTAAGAGTTGACTTGTGACGTCATATGTGGATTGTTTTCATGGCATTTCTCAATGATTACATAAACACTGCACCTTTGTCTTTCAAACAACACATGTAAAAATTATATCACACACATGATTACGTAACAGCATTAGCATAAAATTACATACTGACTGCCCCTCGTACTTTGAAAACTTGCTTAGATTATTGTTGTTAATGAGTTATGTACGTTTTACAGAAGTGTTGTTTCAGCCCTCTTTACAACATAACTCAAGAACCACATGACATACAAAATTATATCTATGATATTTAAATTCTTCCACACACTCGCTATGAAACATGTGAAATGATCAATGCAATTTTTGCCAAAGCTCACTACCATTCGCAAGATGCTATGAACTACCAAATCGCACCCCTGCCCAATTTTGTGCATATTTTTGCATTTTCTCAAAAATTATAGCGCATTGGTGACAAGTAAAATATGTATATTATAGGGGCAAGGACTACAACTACTGCACTGGAAATTTTATTTCAGCACAGACAACAGTTGTGGAGTTACAGTCAAAAATGAGGGAAAACCAATATTTGATCAATAATTCAATAACTACTTGCCTTGAGATGCTGAATTTTTAGTGTAGTATTTGTAGTCCTTGCCCCTATTAATATAGGCCTACATATCTTACGCGCTATAATTTTTGAGAAAAATGCAAAAATAGGCACAAAATTGGCCAGGGGTGTAGTACCCCCTTAAAATAGTTGCTAACCTTATTCTTATCACTTTGCAGAACGCCGTATTCGCCAATGAAAAAGACACTAAAGACGAAACAAATGACTACACCAATATTCCTCTTGATATTGAATTGAACGGAAACGATTATACTGAAATTGGAAATGTAGAATTGCAAAATCTGAATAAGGATGGTGGAGTCGAACCATCGGCTCCTGGATTAGAGGTAGAAGGAGTAGAAAACCCTACTTATGATACAACGGGCGATTTGGCAACGAATATACAAGTTACGACGGATGTCGATAAAAAGTAAGTTTATAATAAGGTGTGGAGAGAGAGTGGAAAGAGAATGAGGGAGAGGGGAGAGAGAGGGAGGAAAAAGAGAGAAGAGGAAGGGAAGCCCGAAGGTAAGGAGAAGGAGAAGGAGGAGGAAATGGAATACCCGTACATTGGCTTAGGAAGATTTTCAACATGGGAGAGGGGGGGCTGAAAATTGAAAAGATTTTGGTAGGCCACCCTCGGTGTACCCCCCCCCCTCGGAGCCTGAAAATTTTACAAATTTTTGGTCACAAACACCCATCTTCCCTCTATTTTATTACAATTTTTTAACTTCACCTAGGATTATTGGTGGGGGAGGCTGAAAGGTATTCCAGCCCCTGCACCAAAATTATTGAGGGGGCTGGCCCCCAGCCCCCGGTTCCCAAGCCTATGCTGTATGTATATGTTGGAGAGAGAATGTAGGCCTATGGAAGAGAGAAAAGACAGTGAGTCAATGAGTAAGAGAGCGATACCGACAAAAGGAAGATTAAAGCCATATAATGTGTGATTTGCTTCACAGCGACGCCCTCAATTTTAGGCTCGGATTTCTATTTTTTGCAAAATTATAATGCACAGTGGTATACTAAAATACCACGTAAAAGACTAAGCCTGAAGTGCTTTAATAACAGTAAAATTTAACTTTTTGTATTAAAACCGGGTTGACCCGGTTTTATTCAGAGTTCAATGATCGAGTACTTGCTAACATGTACCGTGGATGTCAGCCTGTATGTACATACGTCTATCGCAAGCCAAGGGGGCCAAAAGCGTGGAACAGCTACGCGTAGCTTCTTTCTCGTTACGAGCAGCTGTTTGACCAATCAAAATAGTCAAATTTAATCACGTGGTTGGGTCGTTAGCTGCACGTAGTATAGTTATAGGTATCCTCTTTCACAATTATTATCTTGTAATTAATTTACGGAATTAGCATAGATAACGAACGGGTAAAGGAGGCCAAATCACAGCACGTGTCAAGAGAACATGTTGCTAATGCATGGCTAAAATGACACAAAGCATATTTATTTAGTGTTTCCAAGTTTACACCGTGTTTAATAGCAAGTAACTTTATACTCGGGCTGTATTAGCGGTGCAGGGGATATGAAGGTCAAACAACAACAACTACTGATGTAAAGCGCTGTGTAAAGATATTGCAGAGAAAGCGATATCACATGCCACTGTGTAAATATGGAGAGAGTAAAATGGGTCATCAATTTTTTCGGAACGGGGGGGGGTTCCTAAATTTACAAAAAGTCGGCGTCAATAAATTGCGGCCCTCTTCACTATTTCGGCATCAAAATGTTATGACCACCAACACCCACCACCGATACACCGTACCCCCTAGACAGGCTAAAATTGTATTGAAATCAGTCTTTTTGAATACAATAAACACACTATCTGTAGTCATCTTGTGACTCCCTACATTTTTTCATTATCAATTTATGACCCCCTCCCCCTTATTTTTCTTTCCAAAAAAGTATGACCCCCTATATTTGGGATCCCCTTCCGAAGAAAATGATAGCCCCCTAAATATAGAACAATCATCATTCTGTTCAGATATTACTTACTACAGATATTTTCATTACAAAAATTAATAACGTAATATTTGTGAGAGAGGATGTTTACATCAGCTCCACGTGTTTAAAACCGCGAATCTGATTGGTTAATAAGCTGCACGTAACTAGTCCCACGTTTATGGCAAGCCAAGGGGGCCAAAAGCGTGGAACAGCTACGCGTAGCTTCTTTCTCGTTACGAGCAGCTGTTTGACCAATCAAAATAGTCAAATTTAATCACGTGGTTGGGTCGTTAGCTGCGCGTAGTATAGTTATAGGTATCCTCTTTCACAATTATTATCTTGTAATTAATTTACGGAATTAGCATAGATAACGAACGGGTAAAGGAGGCCAAATCACAGCACGTGTCAAGAGAACATGTTGCTAATGCATGTCTAAAATGACACAAAGCATATTTATTTAGTGTTTCCAAGTTTACACCGTGTTTAATAGCAAGTAACTTTATACTCGGGCTGTATTAGCGGTGCAGGGGATATGAAGGTCAAACCACAACTACTACTGATGTAAAGCGCTGTGTAAAGATATTGCAGGGAAAGCGATATCACATGCCACTGTGTAAATATGGAAAGAGTAAAATGGGTCATCATTTTTTTTTGCGGAACGGGGGGGGGGTCCTAAATTTACGTCGGCGTCAATAAATTGCGGCCCTCACTATTTCGGCATCAAAATGTTATTACCCCCGACTCCCACCACCGATACACCTTACCCCCTAGACATGCAGGCTAGAATTGTATTGAAATCAGTCTTTTTTTTTTTTTTTAACACACTATCTGTAGTCATCTTGTGACTCCATACATTTTGTCATTATCAATTTATGACCCCCTCCCCTTATTTTTCTTTCCAAAAAGTATGACCCCCTATATTTGGGATCCCTTCCGAAGAAAATGATAGCCCCTAAATAGAACAATCATCATTCTGTTCAGATATTACTTTAATAGCACCTATACCATTTTTTGCTGATATACTACAGATATTTTCATTTACAAAAATTAACAACGTAATATTTGTGAGAGAGGATGTTTACATCAGCTCCACGTGTTTAAAACCGCGAATCTGATTGGTTAATAAGCTGCACGTAACGAGAAAGAAGCTGCGCGTAGCTAGTCCCACGTTCTGAGCCGCTTAGCTTGCCATACACGTTCTGAGCCGCTTAGCTTGCCATACACGTCGAGCGCGATGCTCAGTGCAGTTACATGTAATACGATCGGCGAGAGTAGTACATTATTATTATACATACGCATTGTAGGCGTTGAAATTAATCGCAATTTTCTTCGTTATACCTCATTTGTTTGGCTCGAAATTAAAAGGGGATAATATGATCAATGAAAACATTTAAATAAGAATCTATTCTTTATGCAAATCACACATTATTGCTTTAATGGGGCAAGAGATATGGAAGGAATGGTTATATATGGACGGTTTTTTTATTAATCCTACAGTGGTTTTGGGCTTTTTGAAAGGAAAGAGGGAACGACACTAAAGGACAAAAGATGAACAAAGAAGTTACTTGACTCCTTTTAATGACCCATGGGTTGGGCCCGGGTACTAAACATTTTGGGACACCCTGTATCATAATTCGCCATGTTTTTATCATACTGACGAATCGCGTAGCACTATAAACCGTACCTTTTGTATTAGACTGACTAAAGAGGGCGATGTTAACGTGTTTTATTGAAGAAAAGTGTATCAGATGCATAACATTCTCACGTGTTTTTCTCACGTGTTTTTCTAATTCTTTTTTTTTTCTTTGAAGAAAAGATTTTTGCCATTCATGGTCGCTACCCGCGCTAGGTGAACCGCGAAGTCACTTCACGGGGTTAAATGTAATTTATAATTCGCTGTCGAAGTGACGTATGATCGGATTAACTACCATAGCAATAGATGAAAACAATTTTTGAATAGATCGCCTTGCACTACAAGCAGGTTGCACTCATCACATGTGCTTGTCTACAACCATAGATTGAATTCAATACAGCTCTTTTCAAAGATACTAATCTTACAGGTGCGAGTGATCAGCATTTCTTTCACATCTATAATGGTTCAATCACAAATCCTGGAAAGAAATTGCCGTGTGAACGTTGTAGTGCAGGGCGATCTATTAAAAATTGTATTCATCTATTGATATGGTAGTTAATCCGATTGTTACGTCACTTCGACAGCGAATAGTGATGCGGAAATGACTATAGATCATTATCCATTAACATTGCACGATGATTTCCCTTCCAGACACGCACCAATTCAAGATACCGACAGAAGAGAAAGCTACAGGAGAGTAGAATCAAGCGAACCAGTGGTACGGAAGAGTAAAAGATTAAGGTACCTGTGCCTTCTTCTCGGCGTAGTCATAGTAATCATCATCCTCATTGTCTTATTAGTGGTATTTGTCGGTGCATCATCGAGTCAGAAGGGAGGAGAGACCGTGGTAACAGGTATTATGATTACCGTAAAAACCCGATAGTTAGCATATGTGCTTACTATCGGCGCTTTAACAATTTACCTAATGGGGTTGAGACACAAATGTGCAGGTTTACTTGTTCGTATATAACTATGTGTATATTGATGATTTGCTCAAAATCCTTGACACTTTTGTGGATGGGGCACTTCATGTTTGCAAGTTTTAAAAGCGCTCAATAGTAAGCACATACCGTAAAACCCCGTCTACAAGCATATAGAGTGCTTCTGTTGAAAGCTACATTAATCCAGGCACCATTATGGAGTTCGAACAAATAAATTACGGATCCAAGCATATACTAACAAGTACCGTATTATTTTAAGACCAATCTATTGTATTGATATATTTACGCTGGCTTCGAATTAATTTAGCTTTCATAAAAAACACTATATATGCTTGTAGACGGGTTTTTACGGTATGCTAACTATCGAGTTTTTTACGGGTATTACAAAACAATTTCAGAATAAAAGTGTAAAGGACACTGTTGGCAAACTATAAGAAAGTTTTGTGTGACTTGCGTCTGGTCCCATTATACCTAAAATGTGTTTACGCTTCTGACAAACAAAATTATTTTTAATAAATAAGCAAATAAATAAGCAAACAAATAAACCCATCTACCAACCAACCAACAAAGAAACTGTAGATTAAAAATGTGTAGTTTCTGCGACTTCTTGTTGTCCTTTTTTTCTCTTTTGCTTCTTCCTCGCCGCTTGCATAATCAGTGGTATAGCCAGGGAGACACATCCATGCTCTTTTTCGCAGTTTTCAATGAAGTTTATAAAACAAGACAATTTGTCAAATTGTCAAACAAGTGTGGATTCTCGTTTTTACGTCATTTTTAGTGCTTTTGGTCAGGACGTGTAGTTTGTTGCAAATCTCATTTTTGTGTAAATAAAACATTATTTTCCTTCTATTTCAGATGCACCAGTTACCATGGAAAGAATAAGTAAGTTTGATGATTGATAATTATGTCTATACTTTCTGTCTGTATTTATTTGTCATATCATTTATAGTGTTTACTCTCTCTGGAAATTGAGTGTGCCAAATGAAGCATTTCCCCCAAAATTGGCCAAATTTTGGCTCAGTAATTCCTCAAATTGACTAAGTTGTAATACATCATTGCAAATTTGTGTGCGCCAAATATCATTTTGACTGGGCTGCGACATAGAGCCTCTGAGTAAACAATCATCATAGGTACCCATGCTGCAAACACAAAACGTTTTAAACAAGTTATATTGGGTTTTGTTTTGGTAAAAGCGTTTTACTAACATTTAAATATCGGGTTTATAAAGGTAATGAAAACATTTTAAACCGTTTTGTGTGAAAACACACTGCAGCAAATTTTAAAAATATTGTCAAAATGTTATTATAAAATAGTGTTTGCAAACAGTTTTGCCAAATATTCAGTCATCACTTTAATAACATTACGTTGCAGTAAGTTATCAAAAATGTTTTTGAATGTTATGAAAAAGTTTTATACACTCTATATAGGCCTACCGTCTATAAAACTTGACAATATTTTCTAACTATATAATATCGAAAACGATTGTTGGATAATCAGCTAGTTAGTCAATCAATAAATCAATCGATCGAGATCAAGCAATTCGCTAAGCAATCAATTAGTCAGTCAGTCAGTGAGTCAGTCAGTGAGTCAGCCAGCTGTTCGATCAGTCAGTCACAGTTAGTTGGTCAGTCAGTTAGTCAATCAGTCAGTCACTGTTAGTCTGTCAGTCAGTTCGTTCAGTCAGTCTGTCACAGTTAGTCAGTAGTCAGCCAGTCAGTCAGTTAGCCAGTCAGTTAGTCACAGTTCGTTAGTCAGTCAGTCACAGTTAGTCAGTTGGTCAATCAGTCCCAGTTAGTCAGTCCCAGTTAGTCAGTCAGTTCGCCAGTTAGTCAGTCAGTCACAGTTAGTCAGTTGGTCCGTCAGTCAGTCACAGTTAGTCAGTCACAGTTAGTCAGTCACAGTTAGTCAGTCAGTTCGTCAGTTAGTCAGTCAGTCACTAGTTAGTTGGTCAGTCAGTCAGTCATTAGTTAAACTTAGAGGCATTATTAGTGATCCCCATGAACTCTGAAATACAGTATTTGAAATGTGTTGAAATTGAAAAGCTATACATATAAAAGGTGTAGAATGATTCTACCAAATTCTCAGTAGGGTTTTTTTTCTAAAAAATTTAGTCAAATATTGTCAAACATATAGGTCGCTGTTGGTTTTATCACTTGCAGATAGTACACTCACTGAGGCCTATGTCTGACAAAGGTTTGCAAATCTGCATTAGATTTTCTGATTTTGATAAACGTCGTGTTTGTGTATGAAATTAACGCCTTTTTGCGTTGTGTGTGGCCCCGCATTATGGCATATCTTTTGAATCTTAAAATCCAAAGAATAGGGACAGGGTTCAAAACACACAGTCATGACAGCCAATTTGAGCTATTTCAGTTGAAATCCATACACCCCTATGGAAGACATGACCTTAATTTTCCATACAGGGGGTGTAGCTGTTAAATGAAGTCACACATTCAGGTAACCCAATTTGAAATTCATAGGGGCCTACTCCTAGTGTGGAAGCTAAAGGTCATGTCTTTCATAGGGGGTGTATGTATTTCAAGTGGAATAGCCCCCTTACATGCATGGTATAATGCATTTGCGTCATGGAATGGAAAAAAACCCAGAATAATATATGCAGACATGATGGAAAACAAAATTAAACTACCTTGACATTTTTGTTATTGTCTGCTTTATAATGAGGTGTTTGTTTGTTTGTTTGTTGTTGTTGTTATTGTTGTTAGTTTTTATGGTAACAGGTCGATATAGTTAGAAGGATCATAGTCCGAAAGCCAATAACTTCGTTATAAACCTTACTCCTTAACCTACCCTAAACTCCACTCACCCTAACCCTAACCTATAGTATAACCTAAGTCTATAACCATAAACCTATAACCGTAAACATAAACCAGACTCTAATGATAACTCTGACCCTAACCCTAGCCTACCCCTGCATCCATATCACTTATCCTACATGTAATGCTAACCCTAATCCTATCCTTAACACTAATCCAATGCACAGTGCACCCGGACAGTGCACAGACTCCGAGTATTAGACGTATAATATTTGATGTAACATATCTACGTTATTTAATCTAGTCCCATTCTATTTAACACAAAAAACACCTGTTGATCGGTAAAATGATGACAATTCCCATAAAAAAACGAGGTGTTTGGGTGACGCTTTAAAAAAAATTGTGTCATATGCGGTGTGATCAAGCAAAATCAGTCTGAAGTCGGGCATATTCAATTTTCATATATTTAAAATGATTGTATAAAGCATTTGCAAAGCTACATTTTGCAGAAACCCCCATTGACATTGAACATCAGTAGTACCAAAGATATGAACAAAACAATATGCAACACAAGAAATTATTGTCTTTGTTTGGCTGTATCTGAAAATCAATATACTTCTGACTGATTTTGCTTGTAGGCCTATATGCGTGAAATATTACATATATGGTCGAATCCAACGAAAAGTGTACACGGCATGTTCAGGGCCATAACTTAAAAGTATTAATCAATTGGCATTTGTTTTTGTATTGTGTTTATTCGCCTTGATCATACGCTTCGCGCCATATATAATAAGACCCCTTCTGTGAAAAACTTAGACACAGAGACCCCAAAACATGCTATTTTTACCCATTTTTTCAAAATATTTCTTAAAGTATTTTTAAAACATCTAAACCACTTATGAAAAGAAGTCATTGGATTGAATCTAAATTGATTTCCTGAAAGGTGTGTATTCAAAGATTGCCTGTTCAATTTTTCACATATTTGTACATAATTATGAATTTTTTGTGATAATTTTTTTTTTGGTATTTTTTTACATTACCTACGAATACAATTTTTCATAGCACTAGATATATCTTTAAAAAATGGAAATCACTAATAAATGCGCAATTGATACAAGCTTTGATATGTCCAATACTGAAATCCATTGCATTCGGACATCTTTATTATTGTGTTTAGCTGCCAGAAATTCTAAATGGCACAAAGGTAGGTTTGGTAAAAAATATGCATTACCTCCGAATACATGTTAAAAGCTGAGCCATTTCCACAAAGTGAGAGAATAGTAAACAATAGTTAAGCAATAGGTGCAGGGTAATACACTCTTTATTTCTACCAAGTTTCAATAGCCTGCGTTTAAATATTTCTGAGATGTCAACAATAAAGCAAGTATTCGTAGGTAAATTTCGGTAACCGAATGTTACCTACGAATACAATTTGACATCATGACAGTATTGTGAAACACCGCCATTCATGCCAATGCCCATATTGGTACATAACAAAGGCCTGTATGTTTGCTATCAAATCATATGTCAATGAAAGTTGCGAATTCACATACATGCCCACCATGCAAAACTGAATACGACTTAATTGGTGAAAAATATGTACTGAAATAGACGACGGTCTGCTCATTTGAAAGAAAAATCAGATTCAAAGAAGAGTAGCAGGGGATAAATACTTGGAATTGTCAACTGTCATGTGAGCTTCATTTTAAATGTTTACCGACCTTCTGGTTTCTGAGTAATTTGTGTCCAAATTGATTTATTCGAAGGTAACTTTTGACGTTTTCGCTAAGGTTACCTACGAATGGAAAAAACGACTGTTCGCATTGTCTCATGATCTAGACAACACATTGATGGACCCTGGTATAAAGCTAACTGTAGTTGCCCTCAAACGAAAGGCCTCAAGACGTAACTGACTCCAAGATGGACTTCACAAGTCTGCAATAACGGTTTTAAGTGATTTGTGTGCAATTAAGCAAATTAAAGTCACTTTAGTGCCTTTGTTTCTTACTTCAATCCTCTTTCAACCGCTGTGAACCGACATTATTAATACATGATAGGGTCTAAAGTACCAATAAACGCACATAAAGAAAATAATACATGCATTTTTGATTGCGATATCCACCAAAAGTCTAATTCTTACCCACAAATACTGAAATGTTACTTACGAATACAGCATAATACATGACATGTGTAATGAAGTGTCTCTACCAATGGAAATTAATTGTCAAAACTTTAAGCGGTACCCCAGGACACTATTATTACCCATATACGGATTCATTCAACAATTATTTATTATGTAAAATTGCTGATTAACTACTTGTATATCAAAATGAAGTGGTCAAAATCTTGCTAAAAGCATGAAAAATGTTTTGATCTAAGGTAATAGCATTTATTCATTTGGACGTACCATCTGAAAGAGATCTAAAAACTACCATTTTATTAATTCATTACCATAATAGCAAAATTTAAACTTCTAAACTCAATATAGATATTGTTAAATCGCTCATGTTACCTACGAATACCCGGGTTTCTTCACCTTTTCATTGTATAAAGCGTTAGGTGTATGGGTATAATTCCAAATATTCTTGAAAACATATATCCTACTCGTTCTAATACAATGTGTAAATTGATTCATACTCATTTGATAAATAAAATACAGAAACTGACCTAAACTTCATTTTCAAAAATAAACTAGCATAAATTGACTAAGATCATATTGATCGCGTTATAAAAATAAAAACAAATATTTTCTGGTTGAGCTGGCATTTTCCTGTCACCCTGTGGTCTACATTACACGAAAAAAGCGTTAATGGGAATATTCCATTTGTTTTAGGTTGATTAGTATTGCGATAGTGAAAGCATCCTAGTGGTATTCGTAGGTAACATTGGGTTTTGATATCACATTTACTATCACACGTCCTGGATTTATTTTTCAAGATTAGTAATGGCACTTCTGGTTCCTATAAGGCCAATATGTCATCAATCAATGGGCAAAAGGAAAAATTGTGGAGACATTTTTATTTCGGACTTTTATTTTTGGCCCGTGGACACTTTTGGTTGGATTCGACCATATATGGTCCTGTGTCACAACCTGGGGGTACCTTTGTGTTACATAGTAAAAAATGAAATGTTTCAAACATTTTACCTACACGTCTCATTTGAAGTGGTTCATCCTCCTGAGCATTTTGACACCTTTTTTTTTAATGGAAATCGGTTAAAAAATGAGAGAGTGCGGGCAAAAACAATCACAAAGTAGCTGGGATTTAACCCCACCTCTTTTTTTCACATTTACAATCATTCTGAGCAAGTATTAGTCTTTTAAATGACCTTCTGTATTTATTTAATTTATTTAGATGTCTGGGAGTTCATTTAGACATTTTTTTTACTAGATTCAAATTGTTAATGGGGGGTTTAGATCAAATTTACGATACGAACCCCTCCCCCTAATCCTCCTCCCCCTAATCCTCAACCACCCTTGGCACATTTCATGCCAAACGTCATAAGAAAATAATTAAAAATTATTTTAAAACAGGTTAAAAACATGAGTAATATAGAATAAATTAGCCTCAATTTAAGACCTAATTGAATCTTCTAAGTGAAGGAATACTCAAGTGACAGTGTTTTGAAATCCAAGCTGCACATCAAAATGCAACAAAACCACCTTTTTGGGTACCCCAGTACAGGGGTATATGACGCAGGATTATATTTTTCCCATGATTACCCAGCAAACACAAATCGTTTTACAGACAATTATACAACGAATAATAAATGTCGGGTTATCGTTTTTCAAATAACTTTCCATTTTTAGTATTTTTATATGGGCAAGTTCCACGAAATTTCCTCGAAATTTACGAAAAAAATCAGGATTTTGGCCAAAAATTAGCATTTTTTTACATTTTTTTTCAGAAAAAAAATAAAAATTGATATTTATGAGCAAGGATGTGTGTTTAATTAATTTTGTAAGAGGTCAAATGTCACAAAAAACAACAACTTGCCCATGTACAGCGAAGATCAATTTTTTAATTTTTTTGTCCTTCATGTCATGTAATACTCTGACCAAAGTTTCCCCAAATGTGGGGTAACTTTGGTCAGGCTATTTTTAACCTCTAGGGCATCCTTACAAAATTATGAAAAAATCTTTTTCAACTTCCAAGGTGTAGAAGGAACCCTAATGTCATAAAAAAAAAGAGATAATTAGAAGCATAATTGGTTTTGTTTGGAAGCAGTAGTTTAAAAACTCTGAAAAGTGCCCAAAGTTACCCCATTTTACGGTATGTTTGTTAGTTCAAAATACGAATAACATCTTATCAATTTACCGAACTTGGAGCGTGAAGTTTTTTGGTAAATTTGTCAGGCGTAGTGGACAATTAATTGTGAACAAAAGTCAGTCCAACTGTATCAGATAAAAGGCCAAGCATACTCATTACTCATTACTGTTGCTTAGGAACTGCAATCCCGGTCATA